>NW_024098254.1:60000-127500 GCF_016545835.1 Crotalus tigris | reverse complement strand
ATCATGTGACCATGCGGGATGCTAAGACGGTCCTGGGTATAAAAAAAATGATCACTTTTTTCAATGGTGTTTAACTTTGAACGGTCACTAAACAAATGGTTGTAAGTTGAGGACTACCTGCAGAAAAAGCTGGAGCAATTGGAAGGGGAAGAAGGCTGAGGAAGATGAAGGAGAAAGAGAAGAAGGAAAGAAGAAAAGGAAGGAAGGGAGGAGGAGGGGAGAAAGAAAAGGAGGTGGAAAAAGGGAAGGAGAAAGAGAAAGGAAGAAGGGAAAGGGAAAGAAGAGAGAAGATAAGGAGAAATAGAAGAAGAAAAGTGAAAAGGGAAAGGGAAGTGGAGAAGAGAAGAGAAGAATAGCAGAAGAAAAGAAAATGGGAGAAGAGGAGAGAGGAGACGAAAAAAGGAGGTAGAAAAAGGAAAGGAGAAAGAAGGGGAAAGAAAAGGGTAGAGAAGAACAAGGAGAGAGAGAAAAGATGGAAAGGGAAGAGAAGGGGAAGGAGAGAAGAGAAGGAGAAGAAAGGAAGGGAGACAGGAAGAGGAGGAGGAGGAGAAGGCAAGGAAAGAAGAAGAAGAAGAGAAGAAGAAGAAGAAGAAGAAGAAGAAGAAGAAGAAGAAGAAGAAGAAGAAGAAGAAGAAGAAGAAGAAGAAGACGGAAATAAGAAAGGAGGAGAAAGGGAGGGGAGAGAAGGAAGTGGAAATAGGGAAGGAGAAAGAGAAGGAAGGCAGCAACGAGAAGGGAAAGAGAGAGAAGACAGAGAAAGAGAAGAAGAAGAAGGAAAGGGGAAAAAGAAGGGGGGAAGGAAGAAGAGAAGGGGGGAAGGAGCAGGAAGGGAGACGGAGAGATGGAGACAGAGAAAGAAAACGAGAACGAACAAGAAAGGAAGGAGAGGAGAAGAAGTCTAATAGCATTCCCCCCCCCCCGAGTTGCTGAGGCTGCAGGAGATGAAGAATCCAGATGTTTGCAGAAAAAGAAGACCCCCCCCGGGGGGCAGAGGGACGACAAAAATCCCCCTCACTCATTGCTGCTTGTTCCACCTGCAGCCACAGTCTGCGCGCGGCAACTCGGAATGCCACAACCCCTGACTGGCATACTGATGCACCTCCATTCAGACACAACCACACAAAAGACACCATCGAGGGCCTTGCGCGATAAAAGAATCCGCCAAATTCTTTTCGGGGGCCTGCTGGGGATCCCTCCCCCAAGCTGAAAAAAAAAGAAACAACTGTCAAAAAATCCATAAAGCAATCCGATCACGGCAGGCGGTGACCGATGAGTTTCTTTGGGAAGACTCAGGGGGGGGGGTCCTGTCTGGGGCAGGGTGGGAGGTCAAGTAGCAACCGACAAAAGGGTACAAGAAGGTCAAACGTGTCAACTCTTGAGACTGGAGAACAAGGCAGGCACAGCCACGCATCTCTGTGCATCAAAGATTCACCTGTGGAGATGGTTACCAGCATCAAATTCCTGGATGTGCAGCTAACGAGTAGGCTGGCTTGGTCACTCAACAGCGAGACACAGGTGAAGCGGGCACAGCAGTGCCTGCCTTTTCTGCGTTGCACGAGAGAAGCACATCTTCCTTCCCCTGTCCTTGGAGGTCATCTAGTCCAACCCCCTGCTCAGGCAGGAAACCCTATACCATCTTCTTTGCCCCCGTGGTCAAGTGAATCACTGTGGTCTTTAAGTGAATCAGGGAGTCATTAAGTGAATCTGGGCTCTCTCTCTCCCCCCATTAGCGTTGGTTATCGGAAGCCGCTAGGAAGAGTTGAAAATGGCAATTGTGTGACCCAGGTTGCTCCAACTGTCGTAAATACATGCCGGTTGCGAAGAGCCCAAATTTTGATCACGGAGATGCTGTGATGGTCATAGGTATGAGAACCAGTCATAAGTGTAAGGGCCAGTCATAAGTCTGAAGACCAGGTCGTAAGTCACTTTTTTCAGCACCATCATAACCTTGAATGCTCACTGAACCAAAGGTCATAAGTCAAGGACTATTTTAATTTGTGATTAATACTGTGGTCAAGGAACATTAGTGTTGAAGGAAAAGTCTTCATCGTGGTTCAGTCCAAGCTGGGAATAAACAACATGGCAACTGCTTTAGAAAGAAGTTTACAGTTTATTGAAGAGGAGAGCCAGACAGAAAGTTGGCTCTGGAAGAAAAGAGAGCAAGCACATGTAGGGAGTGGTTTTTATACCCTCTGGAGCTTTTTGTTTGGAGTTGTTCCTGTGGCATGAACTTTGAGGCTGAGTCTGAGTGTGCTTTTCTGATATCCTGATGGTGGTGGGTTAATCCTATTATGTCCCAAAGGTCATATCCTGCTTCCCTGGGGCTGTGGCTGATGACTCTTAGATTTTTGGTGTGAGGGGTTGTTGATTCTAGGGATCTTTCTTCCTAATCCCAGTTTCCTGACTCCAGTCTTTCTGACAAGATTATCACATCTGCAATTCTGCAGTCTTGGTTTCCGTTTGGGACAGAGAGACTTGGGGGCAGGGTTGGTTTCTGCTTTTGAAATCCTTTAGGGAAATATATTCTGCCTTTTAGATATTTCCAAAAATATTTCTTTCTCTGGGGAGGGGCTGACGTCTCACATTAGCATGTCTGAAGTTGTGCAAAGAATACCGCAATTTCCTCTTTTACTAGGACTCAACGCCGATGCCCTTCCCCCTAAGATTAGGGGGAATCCAGAATTTCTGGTGCTCAGATTCCCCATTGTTTCAATATTCAGAAGAACAGAATTGCACCCGGAAGCCAATTGGCAACTGGTGCAGCTCCCTGCAGGAGAGCAGGGAGGTCATCTAGTCCAAACCCCTGCTGAAGAAGGAGACCCTTACAGAATAACAACAGTTCAAAGGGACCTCCGAGGTCATCTAGTCTAACCCCCTCCTCAAGGAGGAGACCCTTACACAAAGGGTCTTCAAGCTCGGCCCTTTTATGACTTGTGGGCTTCACCTCCCAGAATTCCTCAGCCTTCTGGGAGCTGAAGTCCACCAGTCATAAAAGGGCCACGTCTGAAGACCCCCTTCCCCTTTCAGAATAACGAGAGTTGGAAGGGACCTCGGAGGTCATCTAGTCCAACCCCCTGCTCAGGCAGGAAAACCTACACCGTTTCAGATGAATGGCTGCCCAATCTCTTCCTAAAGATCCCCAGCTATTGGTCTAAAGCAGTGGTTCTCAACCTATTTAATGCCGCGACCCCAACCGCTCATAAGTCGAGGACTATTCAACCAGTCGTAAGTCAAGGACTACTCAACTGGTGCAGCACCGTTTGCAGAATGGGACTTTTGGCGGGCTCAGCAGGGCAGAGACAGCCTGGACAATTCCTATTGGCTTTTGAAAGCCAATAGAATTAGACTCTATTCAAGAGAGTCTATTCTATTGGCTTTCAAAAGCCAATAGAATAAAAAGGAGTAGCACAGCTAAGGAAAAGTGGGAAAAAATGGCGGACTGTGTTGTTTGGTGACCCCTGTGAAATGGTCGTTCGACCCCAAATGGGGTCCCGACCCACAGGTTGAGAACCACTGGTCTAAAGAATCCTGCCAGGAAAAAAAAAAAAAAAACTTTGTTAGGAGATTGAAATAACCATTTAGCTCCAAGTCTTCAGAGAGAAAAAAAAAACCCAGGTTCCATTTGCCTACTTAGGAAGTCGTTAAAGAAAAGAAGGAAGGGGCTTCTCCATTTGACAGCTCCTCGCTTTTTCTCAGCTGCTAATTTCCCGTTGTCCCCAGGAACAATGTGTCTTTTAGTATGGTATTTAAAAATGACCAGGAGAGCTCTCTGTGATTTATCTGTGAATAAACCCGTAGAGTCTTTTTTTTTTTTCCTCCCTCTACATTTCTGTTCCTCCATCACCTTCTTCCCCACCTTCCTGACATACATTTGGGGTAAGAAAAATTGATCCACCACGGCAGCTGCGTTCAACCGAGCATTTAAACTCCCACGTTCCTTGATGTCATCCTCTCTATAATTTATACAAAAAAACTGTTGGGGAAAATCACGAGAGCAAAGGCAGGATCCCCCAGGTCAAATGAATAAATAAAGAAGCTCAAAAAGAAGCAAAAACAGTCAAGGAAAAAAAAAGCCATTATCAGCTTTGCAAAGCAAGTTCTGTCTTTTTATTTATTTATTTTTCTAACCGGGGGTTTTTTGTGGCCTAGGCAAAGAAGTTTTCCAGCAGGTTTTCTAGACTTAGGAGAACTGGTATTTTTTTTTTAAGAGCTGAACGCAATGAAATATCATTTGAATGTGTGCTGATTAGTGTACATTTAAAGTGGCAATAAGGTTCTATTCTATTCTATTCTATTCTATTCTATTCTATTCTATTCTATTCTATTCTATTCTATGCCATAATTCTATTCCATTCTCTATTCCTATTCCTATTCTATTCTATTCTATTCTATTCTATTCTATTCTATTCTATGCCATAATTCTATTCCATTCCCTATTCCTATTCCTATTCTATTCTGTTCTATTCTATTCTATTCTATTCTATTCTATTCTATTCTATGCCATAATTCTATTCTATTCTATTCTATTCTATTCTATTCTCTATTCCTATTCCTATTCTATTCTATTCTATTCTATTCTATTCTATTCTATTCTATTCTATTCTATTCTATTCTATGCCATAATTCTATTCCATTCTCTATTCCTATTCCTATTCTATTCTATTCTATTCTATTCTATTCTATTCTATTCTATTCTATTCTATTCTATTCTATTCTATTCTATTCTATTCTACATTTCTATTCTATTCCATTCCATTCCATTCCATTCTATTCTATTCCACAGACCATTCCCATGTGAGGATCCGGCAACCAACCAAGAGCTTTGTCGTCTTCTCAGTTACGCTGCCTCTATATGTCACACAGCTGTCAAAACTCAAAGCCATTGCTACCCAGATCATACAGCGACGTGCAAAGCCTCAAAATCCATTCACCCTAACCGCTGACTTTCTCTTCATTTCGCGTCAGCGCAAAACAGTTGCTAACAAGCCATCGAGTGAGAGACACAGGGTCCTTTGCACGCCCACCCCACTCACCCTCCCCTCCGGTTCCCCAAATAACCTGCAGTTCGTTTATCATTCCCGTCAAGGCTGCTAGCCACATGCCCATTCCAAAGGAGCAGGAATACAACGGAATGGCCCTAAGATGCGGGAGTAAAGGAGCATTTATGTCTCTTGCCCCAGACCTTGTGAATGGGGAATATAATATGAAGAACGGCTACGGGACTTGGGTTTGGCCAGTCTAAAGAAAAGAAGAAACAGGGGAGACATGATAGCAGCGTTCCAGTATCTGAGGGGCTGCCACAAAGAAGAGGGTGTCACATTATTCTGCAAAGCATCAGAGGGAAGGAGAGAAACAATGGTTGGAAACTGACCAAGGAGAGAAGCAACCTGGAATTAAGGAGAAACTTCCTAACAGTGAAGACAATTAACCAGTGGAACAACCTGCCTCCAGAAATCGTGGGCGCTCCATCACTGGGGGTTTTTAAGAAGAGACTGGACATTCACCTGTCTGTGACGGTATAGGTTCTCCTGCTTGAGCAGGAGGCTGGACTAGAAGACCTCCAAGGTCCCTTCCAGCTCTATTCTATTCTATTCTATTCTATTCTATTCTATTCTATTCTATTCTATTCTATTCTATTCTATTCTATTCTGTAGGCAAAGGCAGAATGGAGGAGACAACAATAGGCAGCAAATGCTGATGCCTCGGCATAGAAGCTGACGAAACGGTGGACTTCCCGGTGAGCCACTGCGAGCAGATCGCCTGGGCTGACTCCCCGTAGTCCTTGACTTACGTCTGTTTGTTTAGTGACCTTTCAGACAGTTTTGTCTCATTTTATGACCTTTCTTGTCACCGCGGTTAAGCATATCCCTAAAGTTGTTAAGCGAATCATTTGATCATTAAGCGAATCTGGTTCGCTTACCCCAACAGAAATTTGGGGGTTTTAATTGTGGTCGTACGTCGAGGACTACCTGTCCTCCATTTATGACCTTTCGTTTAGGGACCGTTCCAAGTTCCAACGGCCCTGAAAAAAGGGACTTTGGAACCTTTTTCACTCTTACGACCGTTGCAGGCTCCCCCTTCGTCATATGATCAAAATTCAGGCGCTTGGCAACTGACTCATATTTACGATGGTTGCAGAGTCCTGGGGTCATGTGATCCCAGTGGTGGGATTCAAATATCTGAAGAAACGGTTCTATTATGTGATGCAGGCCTGGGCCTCCAATGCCAGAACGGACTTCCAGAAGTGGCATCATGAACTATGGTGGGCCGTTCTAGGCCTGGGAGGCCTCCTCCAGGCCTCCGATGCCTAGAACAGACTTCCGGAAGTGGTATCCATGCACTTCCAGTGGCCCGTTCTAGGTCTGGGAGGACTCCTCCAGGCCTCCGAGGCCTAGACTGGACTTCCAGAAGCCAGCCGGTTCTCCGAATTCAGTTAAATGTAGCTACGGCTTCTCCTGAACCGGTGCAAACCGGCTGAATCCCATCACTGTGTGATCCCCTTTTGCGACTTTTTGACCAGCAAAGTCACTTAACAACGTTGTTCACTGAACAACAGTGTTGCTAACTTAAGAACTGCGGTGATTCGCTTAACGACTGTGGGCTCAGTTGTGGTCGTAAGTCGAGGACTAGCTGTATTTTAAGTAGACTGCCGGAGAATGAGCAATGGACAGGCCTGGTTTTCACATGCAGTGAATATGGAGAGATGATGGAGCAGCTTTCAGACGAAAGAAGATGGGTTGTACGGAGGTGCCCTCTGTTAGCATTTCCAGATTTTTTTTTTTTTTAAATCCTGAGATCAAGTCTCCTTTTGCTGGCCAAGCGAAAAAAAACAAAAAAAACCCAGCCAGATGTTGTAGCCTGATGCTCTCTGTCCCCTGATCGTGATGGTATAAAACGCCAGTGCATGGAGAAATCAAGATGAGCACTTTTTTTCCTGGGTAGCTGCCATTGAATGTCTCAGCACACACATTCTGCCAAAATCCTAAGAAAGAAAATATATTTTATAGGTCGTCTCTTCTTCTGCCAAATAGATGATAGACAGGCAAATAGAGGGATAGACTAATTGGATGGATGGGTGGATGGATGGATGGATGAATAGACAGATAATAGATGCCGAACAGACAGACAAACAGACACACAGAGAGACAGATCATTGGTTTTGTTTCTGTATTTAATATCTTAATGTTTATTATTTTAAGTGTCATTCATCC
Organism: Crotalus tigris; assembly: GCF_016545835.1. Lineage (NCBI taxonomy): Eukaryota > Metazoa > Chordata > Lepidosauria > Squamata > Viperidae > Crotalus > Crotalus tigris. Next base: position 120,289 of record NW_024098254.1, on the reverse strand, counting down.
AGGGTTCCTTTTCAGAATGAGACAGGCAGTTTATAAATTAGAGATCGATAGATAGATAGATAGATAGATAGATAGATAGATAGATAGATAGATAGGAAAGATAAAGAAGAGAAAGATATAGATAGATAGATGGATAGATGGATGGATAGATAGATAGATAGATAGATAGATAGATAGATAGATAGATAGATAGATAAGAGAGAAAAGTAGATAGGTAGATAGACAGACAGACAGATAGATAGATAGATAGATAGATAGATAGATAGATAGATAGATAGATAGATAGATAGACAGACAGACAGACAGATAGATAGGAGAGAAAGGTAGATGGATGGATGGATGGATGGATGGATGGATGGATGGAGGATGGATGGATGGATGGATGGATGGATGGATAGATAGATGGATAGGAGAGAGATGAGAGAGAGGATAGATAGATAGATAGATAGATAGATAGATAGATAGATAGATAGATAGATAGACAGACAGATAGATAGACAGACAGACAGATCAACCCAACTGCTCTTTAGAAGGCCAGATCCTCAAGTGGAAACTCAAGGACTTTGGCCACCTAATGAGAAGGAAGGACTCACTGGAGAAGAGCCTGATGCTGGGAAAGATGGAGGGCAAGAGAAGAAGGGGACGACAGAGAAGGAGGGGGCTGGATGGAGTCACTGAAGCAGGAGGCGTGAGCTTCAATGGACTCTAGAAGATGATGGAGGACAGGAAGCCCTGGAGGAACGTGATCCATGGGGTCGCGATGGATCGGACACGACTTCGCAACTAACAACAAGACCAATTAATATATACTGCCTGCTATGTTGCTATTCTCCTGGAATTCAAAGCATTTATAATCCAGTACAGCAAACACAGCCAACCCCAGACGTTAGCAGGGATTAGCTATAGAACTGGGTTTAAGTTTCCTCCCTGCGTTACACTTTGATCAGAATTGCCATTTTCCCTTATTGTTTTCCACACAATATCACCATCCCCTTCTTCCTACGTTCTTGTGATTTGTACATTTCCCTCCTGTCTTTTCTCAACATTTTTTTTACAACTTCCTTAAAACACCACCACCACCACCAACAACAACAACAACAAAAACAATATTAACTCCGGATTCCTAAAAACGATCTAATGAAGGATGATTTTTGCTTTTCAGGGAGATTGTCTTTAATTAGAATTTTTCCCCCCCTCACCTTCTGCATCTGTAACTGTGTTCAGCAGGTGTCTGATTGTATTTTATTCTTTGGAGGGACCTCTAATTACTATGTTGCTTTTTCCCCCTTTTTATCTTTCCAAAGAGAGAAATGGCTCTCTTTGGAAAGTTAAAAAAACAGAGAAGAGTAAGGCAATAATGAAAGATACTTTTGCATACCCGCCCCCCAAAACAGGAACTGACTAATTAATGGGCTATGCCAGTGATGGCGACCCTTTTAGAGACCGAGTGCCCAAAATGCAACCCACAACCCACTTATGTATCATGGGGTGCTGGGTGGGTGTGGCCCATTGGGCAGGTGTGGCCAGTTGGATGGGCGTGGCCCGTTGGGTGGGCGTGGCTGTGGTGGTAACGGCAGACTGGGCGGGACTAAAACGTTCAATCAATCAATTCCAACTTTGCAAGATCTTTTTTTCCCGCGAGAAGTTGAAATTGACTGATTGATTGAACCTTTTTTTTTTTTGCACATGGCGGCAGAGGCCTAAAGCGAAAAGGTTTTATAAAACCCAGCTGAAGGCCTAGGACTGGGGCGACGGCGCACGTGCCCACAGAGAGGGCTTTGAGTGCCACCTGTGGCATGCGCGCCATAGGTTCGCCACCATGGGCCTATGTTGTAATGCTCCCATATCCCTGAATAGGAAACAAATACAGAGACAAAAAACATAAGAATATATATATATATATGTAGGTCTTTGGTTTTTCGGGTTTTCTCTCGCGTAAAATTGGAAGTGTCTTGGCGACGTTTCGACGAAGTCCCATTCGTCATCTTCAGGCTGGTGTTTTCAGCTTCGTGCTTCGTCGCCAAGACACTTCCAATTTTATGCGGGAGAAAACCCGAACAACCAAAGACCTACATACAAACACCCGCGAAAACCTCAGAAAACAAGTATATATATATGTAGGTCTTTGGTTGTTCGGGTTTTCTCCCGCGTAAAATTGGAAGTGTCTTGGCGATGTTTCGACGAAGTCCCAAGACACTTCCAATTTTACGTGGGAGAAAACCCGAACAACCAAAGACCTACATACAAACACCCGCGAAAACCTCAGAAAACACATATATATATATAATTAGAATATATATATATATATATTCTAATTAAGTTAGTAGGGGACCTTTCCTTAAATCAACTCACATCAGGTAAACACTACAGAAGCATTTTATCTGTAGGCAAGTATTGTTGAATAATAAGTAGCTATATCCAGTGTTGTGCAAACCCATCATTTAAATATAGTTCCAGTCCACTTGATTACAGAAAAAGCAACATGGCTTTGAAAAGAAACACAGCAGTCCAGCTATTGGAATTACAGTAGACCAGCCTGCTTTGATAGGATGTAATTCAAGGGGGAAATTTACTCTTTTCAATATGGAGGTTTCTAGATAACGGAAATAACAGAATAGCAGAGTTGGAAGGAACCTTGGAGGTCTTCTAGTCTAACCCCCTGCAGAAGCAGGAAACTCTATACCATTTCAGACAAACGGCTGTCCACTCTCTTCTTTAAAAAACTTCCAGTGTTGGAGCACCCACAACTTCTGAAGGGAAGCCATTCCACTGATTAATTGTTCTCATTGTCAGGAAATTTCTCCTTAGTTTTAGACTGCTTTTCTCCCTAACAGAACAACAGAATAACAGAGTTGGAAGGGACCTTAGAGGTCTTCTAGACCAACTCCCTGCTCAGGCAGGAAACCCTATACCATTTCAGACAAATGGCTGTCCAGTCTCTTCTTAAAAACTTCCAGTGTTGGAGCATCCACAGCTTCTGGAGGGAGGTTGTTCCACGGGTTAATTGTTTTAACTTTCAGGAAGTTTCTCCTTAGTTCTAGGTTGCTTCTCTCCTTGATTAGTTCCCACCCGTTGCTTCTTGTCCTGCCTTCAGGGTGCTTTGGAGAATAGCTTGACTCCCTCTTCTTTGGGGCAGCCTCTCCAATATTGGACGACTGCTATCATGTCACCCCTGGTCCTGCTCTTCATTAAACTAGACATACTCAATTCCAGCAACCATTCTTCATATGTTTTAGCCTCCAGTCCCCTGATCATCTTTGTTGCTCTTCTCTGCACTCTTTCTAGAGTCTCAACATCTTTTTTACATGGTGCTGACCAAAACTGGATGCAGGATTCCAAGTGGGGCCTTACTATGGCTTTATAAAGCGGTACTAACACTTCACATAACTCAAGTACTTTGGCCACCTAATGAGAAGGAAGGATTCACTGGAGAAGAGCCTAATGCTGGGAAAGATGGAGGGCAAGAGAAGAAGGGGACGACAGAGAATGAGATGGTTGGATGGAGTCACTGAAGCAGTAGATGTGAATTTAAATGGACTCCAGAAGATGATAGAGGACAGGAAGACCTGGAGGAATGTTGTCCATGGGGTCGCGATGGGTCGGACACGACTTCGCAATTCACAACAACAACAACGCTTCACGTGATCTTGATTCTATCCCTCTGTTAATTTTTTTTTTATTTACAATGGTGCTCACGATTCGAATTATCTGAAGGTGCTTGCGAGGGTCTGTGGCCCAGCCAGGCAGAAGAGGAGATCAATAATTCAGGAGACTGACGTTTGTGCCAATATCGCCCAATTTAGTCCCTCTGCCAGCGCTGTCCTAGAAACCTTGACAGGTTTGTTTAGTTACTGACTCCCTGCAAGGCACCTGGCTGTGTTGTAGCATTGGAGAAGGGGGAGGAACAACACCCACAACAATGACAACAGGAGATGAGGTCAAGATGGAAGGTGTTTTGAAAGAAAGCTGATGGTGTATAAAACAAGTTATTTGGGCGATGGGGAAGAAAATGAATGAGGATTCAATGGTAAAATCGATGCATTTATGGTTTAAATTGCTAAACACACACAGAAGCTTAAGATTGTCGGCAGTAGGAAAAACACTAGACCTTAGAAGAAGGCATAAAATATAGAAGTGTAGAATCCGAAGGCTGGAAGGGATCTTGGAGGTCTTCTAGTCTGACCCCTTGTTAGAGCAGGAGACCCTAAACCATTTCAAACAACTGGTTGTTCAACTCTTCTTGAAGAACCCCAGTGTTGGAGCATCCACAACGTCTGGAGGCAAGTCACTCAACTGATTCATTGTTCTCACGGTCAAGAAATTTCTCCTTAATTTCTGTGTGTAGTTTCCATCCATTGTTCTTGTTCTGCCCTCAGTTGCTTTGGAGAATAGGTGGACAACCTTTTCTATTTGACAGCCACACAAGTATTGTGAGATGCTAGATAGATAGATAGATAGATAGATAGATAGATAGATAGATAGATAGATAGATAGATAGATAGATAGATAGGAGAAAGATATGATACATGGATAGATAGATAGATAGATGATGGATGGATGGTAGGAGAGAGATGAGAGATGATAGATAGATGGGAGAGAGATAATAGATAGATAGATAGATAGATAGATAGATAGATAGATAGTAGATAGATGGATAGATAGATGGATAGGAGAGAGATAAGAGAGAGGATAGATAGATGAGAGAGATGATAGATAGATAGGAGAGAGATGAGAGAGAGATAATAGATAGATAGATAGATAGATAGATAGATAGATAGATAGATAGATATAGATAGATAAGAGAAAGATATGATGGATGGATAGATAGATAGATGATGGATGGATGAATGGATGGATGGGTAGGAGAGAGATGAGAGATGATAGATAGATGAGAGAGAGATAATAGATAGATATATAGACAGACAGACAGACGGATAGGAGAGAGATGAGAGAGATAATAGATAGATAGATAGATAGATAGATAGATAGATAGATAGATAGATAGATAGATATAGGAGAAAGATGAGAGAGAGGATAGATAGATGAGAGAGATAATAGATAGATAGATAGATAGATAGATAGATAGATAGATAGATAGATAGATAGAAAGATAGATAGATAGATAGATAGATAGATAGATAGATAGATGAGAGAGAGGACAGATAGATGAGAGAGATAATAAATAGATAGATAGATAGACAGATAGATAGATACTGTAGATAGATAGGAGAGAGATGAGAGAGAGATAATAGATAGTTAGTTAGTTAGTTAGTTAGTTAGTTAGATAGATAGATAGATAGATAGATAGATAGATAGATAGATAGATAGATAGATAGATAGGCAGGCAGGCAGGTAGGCAGGCAGGCAGATTCATAGCTAATAGCTTGACTCCCTCTTCTTTGGGGCAGCCCCTCAGATATTGGAGCACTGCTATCCTGTCCCCCCCTTGTCCTTCTTTTCATTCAGCTAGACATACCCAATTCCTGCAACCGTTCTTCGTATGTTTTAGCCTCCATATGTTTTAGTCTTGCTTTTAGTCAAGGGCAGAGCAGCAGAGATCGGGGGGGGGGGGGGGCTTTTTGTGTGTGTGTTGATATAAGCCAAAACATTCTAAAAGTCCAAACAGCATTTTCTCTCCTTCCCTCTTATGCCAAAGAGAATTAAGTCAGGGATCCCCTTAATCTGCTTTGCAAGGTTTCCTTTCTGTTCTGGCCTGAATTCCTCTTTTGCTACAGATCCTTCCACGCCTTCTCCAAGGTCACCTTTGCAGTCCTCTACCCCGGAGCCTATCACTGTCTGATTAGTTCCTCCCATCACACTCACCACAACAATCTAGCCACACTAATTAATAGTTCCTAACACCCATTTCAACCCCTCCGTTCATAATTAAAACCAGCCCTTCCCATCCCTGGTCATCAAAGGTGGAGTCACCTTCATTCGTATCTCCTGTAACCTTCTCCCTGTTCTTGGTTCCACAGACCCCCCTCAGTGGATTCATCTTCTCCTTTCATGTCATTTATTCGTTCTTTACTCTTTATTCGTGGTACATTCCAAGATATGACCTCCCCAACCCCATAAGTGTCATCTGACGGACTCATATGTTGACCTTCAGAGCCCATCGTGGCCTTGATCAATCAAAGCTTTCTTTTCAGTGAGATAAAGAAGAAGAAATTCAAGAATTGAATATATATATGTCCTTGGAATATATATATATAAATATATATATATATATTAACTTATATATAAATGTTTACTCCCATTGATTTATGTACGCCCTGATGAAGTTGGCAGGAGCCAACGAAAGCTAGGTTGCTAATTTTTAAAACTTTTAATGTTTTATTTAAAACTTCTGTTTTATATTAAAACTTTTAACGTTTTAACTTTTCCTGGTGATCAAATTTTATTCTCTCTCTCTCTCTCTCTCCCTCCCTCTCTCTCTCTCTCTGTATATATGTGTGTGTGTGTGTGTGTGTGTGTGTGTGTGTGTGTGTGTAGGTCTTCGAGGAGCACGAAGCTGAAAACACCAGCCTGAAGATGATGAATGAGACTTCGTCGAAACGTCGCCAAGACACTTCCAATTTTATGCGGGAGAAAACCCGAACAACCAAAGACCTACATACAAACACGCGCGAAAATCTCAGAATATAGAAATATATATATTCCAATCGCTGTGAACGTTGCTAAAAGGACAAAGATCAGAATCGTGTAGGTGATGCTTTTGTTATTATCCGGATAATTATCTGGATGGAACAAAATAACAAAAGAGGCATTTTTTAACCCTTCCCTTCCTGGGCTTTCAAGGGTGAGAAAGGGCCAGCGTGTTTACCAGTTTCCAAGGGCATCCAGAGAAAGTAGCCTTTGATCTGTTCTTATCCCAGCTGTTTTTGAAAGTGGCTCTGAAAACAATAATGCAGAACAGAGAGTGTTTACTTGCTAGCTTTGAGCTTTTTTTTTTTTTATTCCGTTCGGGCATGTGTGTGTGTGTGTGTGTGTGTGTGTGTGTGTGAGCACATCAGGGCGAAAATGCTTTGTTTTCCCATGTTAGAGTTTGCACTGGTGACTTTTTATCGGGGACGGAGATAAAATATTCAGCAGCTTTGAGTGGAGAGGTTGAGCTGTGCTTTCAGAACTGGAACAGGATCTCCGAAGGCTCTCCCACTCCATCCGCCTCAATTTATGTTTCTCTTGCAGTGTGATAGATTCTGCTAAAATAACAAATATAAAATAATATAAAATATAAAATAATATAAAATAAAATAAGGAAGTTGTGCTTCCTTTTTCTGGTTATTTGGCTATAACATTTCATAGAACACAGTACAAATAATTGAACAAACTCTGTTGCATTGCATTCTTGATTAAATTATCTTTCCATTGATATATAATTTTATGATACTGCTCCAAAAAAAGTGGTGTTATTAGCCATCAAACCTCAAAAATACACTTTCCCCAAAATTTTCCACAATTTTGGCCACTATTCTATTCTGTTCTGTTCTATTCTGTTCTTATTCCATTCCACATTCTATTCTATTCTATTCTATTCTATTCTATTCTATTCTATTCTATTCTATTCTATTCTTTCATTCCGTTCCATTCCATTCCATATTTTCTCTTCTCTTCTCTTCTCCTCTCTTCTCTTCTCTTCTCTTCTGTTTCATTCCGTTCCATATTTTCTATTCTATTCTATTCTATTCTATTCTATTCTATTCTATTCTATTCTATTCTATTCTATTCTATTCTATTCTGTTTCATTTTGTTCCATTCCATTCTATTCTATTCTATTCTATTCTATTCTATTCTATTCTATTCTATTCTATTCTATTCTATTCTATTCTATTCTATTCTTCTGTTTTGTTCTATTCCATTCCATAGTAGGAAACCCCCTCAAGAGGCCTTGATTTTGTAGAAAACACCCCGGCTTGCTAGTCCTCATTGTTCTGTGTAGTGCCACTTTCTCATCAGCGTTCTTATTGCGACTCTGAGCAACCAGCAATTTTCAAAGGGCTGGCTTTCAGCAGTGCGAAATTGCCTGCCAGAGTACGAATGCATGCAGCTGGAAAAAAAAGAGATTATTTTTCTTTCCCAAAAAATAGTATCAGAATGAGTTGGAGCATTTGTCTCCTGTTCCATGAATAATGCAGTCAACCTACAACCCTGTGCAAGTCGTCCTCAACCTATGACCACAGTTGAGCCCAACATTTCCGTTGCTAAGCGAGACAGTTATTAAGGGTGTTTTGCCCCATTTTATGACCTGTCTGGCCACAGTTGTTACATGAATCCCTTGCAGCTGTGAAATTAGTGATACAGTTGTTAGGCAAATCTGGCTTCCCCATCTGAATTGCTTGTTGGAAAGTCGCAATGACCCCCCGGGACAATGCAACTGTCACAAGTACATGCCAGTTGCCAAGCGTCTAAATGCTGCAACGGTCGTAAGTGTGAAAAATGGTCCTAAGTCACTTTTTTCAGTGCTGTTGTAACTTCCAAAGGTTGCTAAGCAAATGGTTGTAAGTTGAGGGCTACCTGTACTTGTGACCTGTCCTTTCATTCACAACCGTTGCAGCATCTTCAGAGTCCCACAGTTGCAACCTGAGCCCTTGGCAACCAGTTTGCAGTTACAACAATTTCAGTGTCCAGCAGTCACACAACGGCATTTGTGACCTTCCCAGCTGTATTGCAATGAGCAGAGTCAGTAAAGGCCTCAGGTGTAGGTACAGGATGTCTCACTTAATGATCATGGTGATTCACTTAATGACTGCAACAAAAAAGTTATTCCTGTTCCCATTCCTTTTCCTGTTCCCATTCCTTTTTCCTGTTCCTATTTCTATTCCTGTTTCCATTCCTTTTCCTGTTCCTATTTCTATTCTTTTTCCTGTTCCAGTTGCTGTTCCTTTTCCCATTCCTTTTCCTGCTCCTATTTCTATTCCTGTTCCCATTCCTTTTCCTGTTTCTGTTCCTGTTCCTTTTCCTGTTCCTATTTCTATTCCTGTTCCCATTATTTTTCCTGTTCCAGTTGCTGTTTCTGTTCCTGTTCCTTTTCCTGTTCCCATTCCTTTTTCTGTTCCTATTTCTATTCCTGTTCCTGTTCCAGTTGCTGTTCCTGTTCCCATTCCTTTTCCTGTTCCCATTCCTCTTCCTGTTCCAGTTGCTGTTTCCTTTTCCTATTCCTGTTCCCATTTCTTTTCCTGTTCCCATTCTTTTTCCTCTTCCAGTTGCTGTTCCTGTTCCTATTCCTGTTCCCATTCCTTTTCCTGTTCCTATTTCTATTCCTATTCCTGTTCCCATTCCTTTTCCTGTTCCCATTCCTTTTCCTATTTCTATTCCTGTTCCCATTCCCATTCCCATTCCCATTCCCTCTCCTGTTCCTGTTCCTTTTCCTGTTCCCATTCTTTTTCCTGTTCCAGTTGCTGTTCCCTTTTCCTTTTCCTGTTCCCATTCCTTTTCCTGTTCCAGTTGCTGTTCCGTTTTCCTTTTCCTGTTCCCATTCCTTTTCCTATTCCTGCCAGCAGTTCAGCAGTTCCATCCTGACCGGCTCAAGGTTGACTCAGCCTTCCATCCTTCCAAGGTTGGAAAAATGAGGACCCAGATTGTTGGGGGGGGGGAGATAAGAGGCTGACGAACTGCTTAGGGAGGGTTGTAAAGCACTGTGAAGTGGTATATAAATCTAAGGGCTATTGCTATTCCTATTCCTACAAAATCAGGCGCAGTGATACAATGCCTCCTTCATCAACTGCAGGACTTAATGACAACTTTTCCAAATCCTTATTTTGGTTGAAAGTTGAGGACAATCTGAAAAAGAGACTGCAGTGCCTGGGGGCTGGCTGAGGCATCCTGGGAGCTGTAGTAGCCCCCCCCCGTGTCTTAAAGTTGCTGAGGCTGACAAACAACGGTCTGCTTGGAGCCTTGGTGGCACTGCATTGTTTATGTGGGTTTAATTATTATGTGGGTTTGCGGTGTGTGTGTGTGTGTGGGGGGGTGCTGCTATTTAAATTGCTGTATTTATTTTTATATTGTGTTCTGCTACATTGGCATGCCTCATTAGCCACCCAGTGGCACTAGCTTGAGAGGGGGCAGCCATAGAAAGGATTTGAATCAGCAAATAAGGGTCCTTCGAAGAGCTGTGGTGGTGCAGTGGTTAGAAGTGCCCACAGCCGGGAGTTCGATCCTAACCGGCTCATGCTTGACTCAGCCTTCCATCCTTCCGAGGTCGGTAAAATGAGGACCCGGATTGTTGGGGGCAAGAGGCTGACTCTGTAAATACCTTAAAGGGGGCTGTAAAAGCACTGTGAAGCGGTATATAAGTCGAAGGGAGTGGTGGCGAACCTATGGCATGCATGCCAGAGGCGGCACTCGGAGCCCTCTCTGTGGGCACACGCACCGTCACCCCAGCCCCGCCTCCACCCACGGCCTCCTCCTCACCAGCAGCCCCCCCGGAGGAGAGTTGCCCCCGGGCATGGCCCACGTGAAGTAGCGCAGCCAAGGACATGGTAGTTGGGCAGCGGGGACAAGACTCCGCCCTTGCGCCCCGTCGCGCGCAGATGATGCTGCAGGGCACGGGCAGAGGGCATGGCCGCCATGGCGGTGCTGGGCTGCCTGGGTGATCTGTGGTGGGCCGTGGAGGTGGTGGGTGGCCCAGCAGGCACGGCGGAAGGGGACAGGGGTGGGGGGGCGGTTTTGGGGCACTCAGTCTCTAAAAGGTTTGCCATCACTGGTCTAAGGGCTATTGCAATATTTTCCTTCCCTCCTTCCTTCCTTCCTTCCTTCCTTCCTTCCTTCCTTCCTTCCTTCCTTCCTTCCTTCCTTCCTTCCTTCCTATCTTCCAATATTTAAGGGGTTGCCCCAAAGAAGAGGGGGTCAGGCTCTTCTCCAAAGCGCCTGAAGGCAGGACAAGAAGCAACGGATGGAAACTCATCAAGGAGAGAAGCAACCTGGAAGTAAGGAGAAACTTCCTAACAGTGAGGACAATTAACCAGTGGAACAGCTTGCCACCAGAAATTGTGGGCGCTCCATCACTGGAGGTTTTTAAGAAGAGACTAGATAGCCATTTGCCTAGAATGGTACAGAGTCTCCTGCTTGAGCAGGGGGCTGGACTAGAAGACCTCCAAGGTCCCTTCCAATTCTATTCTGTTATTCTGCCTTCCTTCCTTCCTTCCTTCCTTCCTTCCTTCCTTCCTTCCTTCCTTCCTTCCTTCCTTTCTTGCCTTCCTCCCTCCCTCCTCCCCTCCCCTCCCCTCCCCTCCCCTCTCCTTCCTTCCTTCCTTCCTTCCTTCCTTCCTTCCTTCCTTCCTTCCTTCCTTCCTTTCATCCTCCCTTCCTTCCTTCTCCATCACTGGAGGTTTTTAAGGAGAGACTGGACAGCCATTTGTCTGGAATGGTACAGAGTCTCCTGCTTGAGCAGGGGGCTGGACTAGATGACCTCCAAGGTCCCTTCCAGCTCTGTTACTCCATTAGCGCCCTATGAAATAACGATGGGGAAGATCAAATCCCACGGGGGGGGGACTTGCGGTGGGGCCGTAATGATAGACTCCACGGCTGCAACCTGACCCGCTTGCTGCCTGCGGTTCCGGGGAGGGCCACGGAGAGAAAGCCACACGCAGTTTCCGTGGGAAGGGAAAGACGTGGCGCGTAGCAGGTGTTTACTTCACCCCCCCCCTCCCCAACCTGTGTCTCTCTGGGAAAAGCAGGAGAGTCGGCTGACAGCGGTGATGTGCTCTTGCAGACGTTGTGTGGTGCGGGAGGAGGAGAAAGCATGCTGAGTTTCCGAGAACATTGTGTAACCGCGGTGAGCAGCCGCATCTGAACCGGGAACACAAAATGCTCAGCGTAGCGTGCACATCTTTCAAAGCCGGAACACAAAAGACTTTGCCTCCGGCCCTCCGGGACTCTTAAAGCGGCCGTCGTTTCGAAGCTTTATCACAGCTGGTCCTCGGCTTAACGACCGCGACGGAGCCCCGGGTTTCCGTGGCTAAGCCAGGCCGTCGTTTGGCGAGCTTCGGCCCCGTTTTACAACTTTTCTTGCCATGGTTTCGGAAGCGAATCGCTGCAGTCGGTCGTTGAGCGAGTCACACGGTCGTTAAGCGAATCTGGCTTGCCGCATTAGCTCGGCTTGTCCGAAGGCCGCCAAAGGGGATCACGTGACACGCCCCCTCCAGGGGACACCGCGCCCGTCATAAATAGGAGCCAGGAGTCTGAATTTTGATCACGTGACCAAACGGTCGCTAAGTGTGAAAAACGGTCACGAGTCAGGGTTTTTTTTCCCAGCGTCGTTGTAATTTTGAACCGTCGCTAAATGAAGTGTTGTAATGAAACACAGCCGCTGTCTCTTCAGCCCTGCCAACCTCGCAGGATTGTTGTTATGGAAGAAAAATAAATAAATAAACGAGACGGAGTATTCTATGCACAGCCTTTCAAAGGAAGGAGGGCATGCGTGTGCGCGCGCGCGCGCGCACACACACACACACACACTTCAGGTTTCTACAAAGAGAAGAAAAACACACAGCGAGCCTACCACACAATTATCTCTCGGTGCGTTCCTTGTCATTTCCGCTCTTTTGCACAATGTGACAGCAATCCAGGCATGCCCTGTTGCCAATATCTAAATATTATGCTTCTTTATGGTACTGAGAGTCCTCGTTTAGCAACTGCCTCATTTAGTGACTGTTCGCAATTATGACTGGGATGAAAAAGTTCCTTTAGGAACAATCCTACTCGCACCGGTGACCTTTGCAGGCCTGTAAAGCAAAGGAAAGCTGAAGAACAGATAGCAAACACAGTTTCCCTTAGTGACCACTTTGCTCAGACTTAGGACTGGCTGGTTAGCAACCGTTTGAAGTTACAGCCTATCGGAAAAAGGGGATTTATGACCAGGATCCGAAGTTCGAATGGTCAACGCCTCCTCCATCTGCAGTCACGTGACTGCAGGTCAAGCCCGTGGAAACGTTTATGAGGGTTTGCAGTCACGTAACCAGGTTTTATGAAAAACCATCCATTCCTTTGCAGTTTTCAGCCAAAAACCCAGCCTAAAAACAACAGGTTCACTTAATGACTTCAGTTTTCACTTCACAACCACGCCATTCGCTTAACGACCGTGGCATTTGTTTTACGACGGCCCAAAATACGTTTTTACCACCATTTATGATTTACAGCCATAATGGGCAGCTTCCTTTACAGCTGGAACTCAAGACAGCTTGTACACCTAGTCCTCGGGTTACAACAGTTCATTTAGTCACCGCTCAAAGTTACAACAGCAGTGAAAAAAAAAGTGACTTATGAGCATTTTTCACACTTACGACCGTCGTGGCATTTCCCCAGGGTCACGTGATCAAAATTCAGACGCTTGGCATCTGACTCACATTTATGACCATTGCAGTCTCCTGTGGTCACGCGATCCCCTTTTGCGACCTTCAGACAAGTAAAGTTGTCAGGGTCATCATTTAATAGCTAAACAGCTTACGTAATGATATAATGGAATATAAGGTGGATGATGCAATGACAGGAGTGGCTCAGCAGGGTCTGTGTCCCTTTAAGAGCCTGAGTATAAAAGGGAAGGCTTTGCGCTCTCTCTCTCTCTCTCTCTCTCTCTTCCTGCCTGAGCAGGGGGTTGGACTAGATGACCTCCAAGGTCCCTTCCAACTTTATTATTATTGTTGTAATTATTAAAATGGGGCACCAGTCACTTAACACATGTCTCACTTACCAGCTGAAATTTGGGGTTTATTTCTGGTCACTAAGTCAAGGACTGTCTGTCACGGCTTAGTTGCTTGTCCTCATTGTGGTTGCTAAATGAGATCTCTCTGTATTTTTGAAAACTAGGATGGTTTTCTCGTCCTGCATTTTCTGGGTGAGAAACTTAAGTTTCAACTCGGTCATTTTAACATTTGAAGGCGCATTGTCCTATTCACTGGACAGTCTGGAGCCACAATATTGCCAGCCTGTGACATTGTCTTGATTTAGTGGGACAAGGCGCTTCACTCCACAGGGCTTTGAAGCTAGTGCCACAATGAATAAAGTCCTCTTTTGTGTTAGCTTTCCTTTGATGAAGTCCCGGAACGAGCCGAGTTCAGCCCTAGAGCGAAGAACATGTGGGCTGGTGAGCGGACAATGGGCGCCAGGGTTCCTCTGAGGTCAACATGACCCAAAACACGTTTGGGATCTGCAAATCAATCAATCAGAATAGAGCTGGAAGGAGCCTTGGAGCATCGTGGTGGCGCAGCAGTTAGAGTGCAGTACTGCAGGCCACTTTAGCTGACTGTGTTCAGCAGGTCAGCGGTTCAAATCTCACCGGCTCAAGGTTGACTCAGACTTCCATCCTTCCGGGGTAGGTAAAATGAGGACCCAGATTGTTGGGGGCAATGTAAACATATACATACATTGCTTACTGGTGTACACCGCTTAGAGAGTGCTTGCACTTAAAGCGGTATATAAGTCTCATAAATAAATAAATAAAATAAATAAATCGTGGGCGCTCCATCACTGGAGGTTTTTAAGAAGAGACTAGACCAGTGGTGGCGAACCTATAGCAGGGATGCCAGAGACGGCACTCAGAGCCCTCTCAGTGGGCATGCGTACCGTCGCCCCAGTCCTAGGCCTTCAGCTGGGTTTTATAAAACCTTTTCGCTTTAGGCCTCTGCCGCCATGTGCAAAAAAAAAAAAAAGTTCAATCAGTCAATTTCAACTTCTCGTGGGAAAAAAAAAAGATCTTGCAAAGTTGGAATTGATTGATTGAACTTTTTAGTCGCACCCAGTCTGTCGTTATCACTGTAGCATGTCCACCCAATGGGCCACGCCCACCCAATGGGCCACACCCACCCAATGGGCCACACCCACCCAATGGGCCACACCCACCCAATGGGCCATGCCCACCCAATGGGCCACACCCACCCAATGGGCCACACCCACCCGGCACCCGACGATGCATAAGTGGGTTTTGGGTTGCAGTTTGGGCACTCGGTCTCTAAAAGGTTCGCCATCACTGGACTAGACAATCACTTGTCTGAGATGGTCTAGGTTCTCCTGCTTCAGTGGGGGGCTGGACTAGAAGACCTCTAAGGTCCCTTCCAGCTCTCTTCTCTTCTCTTCTCTTCTCTTCTCTTCTCTTCTCTTCTCTCCTCTCCTCTCCTCACCCCCTTCTCAAGAAGGAGACTCTACACCAGTGGTTCTCAACCTGTGGGTCGGGACCCCATTTGGGGTCAAATGACCATTTCACAGGGGTCGCCAAACAAGGCTGTCCGCCATTTTTTCCCCTTTTCTTTGGCCACGCCCCTGGCACCCAGTGATGTATAAGTGGTTGGGGGGGTCACCACAACATGGGGAACTGTATTATGGGGTTGCGGCATTAGAAAGGTTGAGAACCACTGCTCTACACCATTTCAGATAGATGGCTGTCAAGTCTCTTCTTAAAAACCTCCATGATGGAGCGCCCACGATTTCTGGAGGCAAGCTGTTTCACTGATTAATTGTTCTCACTGTCAGGAAGTTTCTCCTTAATTCCAGGTTGCTTCTCTCCTTCATGAGTTTCCAACCATTGCTTCTTGTCCTGCCTTCCGACGCTTTGGAGAATAGCTTGACTCCCTCTTCTTTGGGGCAGCCCCTCAAATACTGGAAGATTGTTATCATGTCTTCCACCCCCGCCCCCCAGTCGTTCTTTTCTCTAGACTGGCCATTCCCAAATCCTACAACCGTCCTTCATATGTTTTAGTCTCCAGGCCTTTAATTATCTTAGTTGCTGTTTTTTACACTTTTCCCAAAATCGGAGGACTAGGTGGGATTTCAAGGATGTGGGACAGATGTTCCCGTGGAAGAATGCAAGGAGGATCACCACATCCGTCGGAGGGGAAGGATTTTAAGAGTGCACACCTTTGCGAAGGTGAGAGAGGCTGCAAAAATCTATCCTGCCTCCAGATCAGAAAACTTTAAATATTCTTGGATCTGTCTTTCTTCTCGCTGTGTATTGCGGAGTGGTGAGAAATCCCGATATCTGTTTATAGTGCAGGTAATCCTCAATGCTGGCTGAGGGATTCTGGGAGTTGAAGTCCATCCATCTTAAAGGATGATGGCTGAGGAATTCTGGGAGTTGAAGTCCATCCATCTTAAAGGATGATGGCTAAGGAATTCTGGGAATTGAAGACCATCCATCTTAAAGGATGATGGCTGAGGAATTCTGGGAGTTGAAGTCCATCCATCTTAAAGGATGATGGCTGAGGAATTCTGGGAGTTGAAGTCCATCCATCTTAAAGGATGATGGCTGAGGAATTCTGGGAGTTGAAGTCCATCCATCTTAAAGGATGATGGCTGAGGAATTCTGGGAGTTGAAGTCATCCATCTTAAAGGATGATGGCTGAGGAATTCTGGGAGTTGAAGTCCATCCATCTTAAAGGATGATGGCTGAGGAATTCTGGGAGTTGAAGTCCATCCATCTTAAAGGATGATGGCTGATGAATTCTAGGAGTTGAAGTCCATCCATCTTAAAGGATGATGGCTGAGGAATTCTGGGAATTTAAGACCATCCATCTTAAAGGATGATGGCTGATGAATTCTAGGAGTTGAAGTCCATCCATCTTAAAGGATGATGGCTGAGGAATTCTGGGAGTTGAAGTCCATCCATCTTAAAGGATGATGGCTGAGGAATTCTGGGAGTTGAAGTCCATCCATCTTAAAGGATGATGGCTGAGGAATTCTGGGAGTTGAAGTCCATCCATCTTAAAGGATGATGGCTGAGGAATTCTGGGAATTTAAGACCATCCATCTTAAAAGATGATGGCTGAGGAATTCTGGGAGTTGAAGTCCATCCATCTTAAAGGATGATGGCTGAGGAATTCTGGGAGTTGAAGTCCATCCATCTGGCTGAGGAATTCTGGGAGAAGTCCATCCATGATGGCTGAGGAATTCTGGGAATTTAAGACCATCCATCTTAAAGGATGATGGCTGAGGAATTCTGGGAGTTGAAGTCCATCCATCTTAAAGGATGCTGGCTGAGGAATTCTGGGAATTTAAGACCATCCATCTTAAAAGATGATGGCTGAGGAATTCTGGGAGTTGAAGTCCATCCATCTTAAAGGATGATGGCTGAGGAATTCTGGGAGTTGAAGTCCATCCATCTTAAAGGATGCTGGCTGAGGAATTCTGGGAATTTAAGACCATCCATCTTAAAAGATGATGGCTGAGAAATTCTGGGAGTTGAAGTCCATCCATCTTAAAGGATGATGGCTGAGGAATTCTGGGAGTTGAAGTCCATCCATCTTAAAGGATGATGGCTGAGGAATTCTGGGAATTTAAGACCATCCATCTTAAAGGATGATGGCTGAGGAATTCTGGGAGTTGAAGTCCATCCATCTTAAAGGATGCTGGCTGTGGAATTCTGGGAGTTGAAGTCCATCCATCTTAAAGGATGATGGCTGAGGAATTCTGGGAATTTAAGACCATCCATCTTAAAGGATGATGGCTGATGAATTCTAGGAGTTGAAGTCTATCCATCTTAAAGGATGATGGCTGAGGAATTCTGGGAGCTGAAGTCCATCCATCTTAAATGATGCTGGCTGAGGAATTCTGGGAGTTGAAGTCCATCCATCTTAAAGGATGATGGCTGAGGAATTCTGGGAATTTAAGACCATCCATCTTAAAGGATGATGGCTGAGGAATTCTGGGAATTTAAGACCATCCATCTTAAAGGATGATGGCTGAGGAATTCTGGGAGTTGAAGTCCATCCATCTTAAAGGATGATGGCTGAGGAATTCTGGGAATTTAAGACCATCCATCTTAAAGGATGATGGCTGAGGAATTCTGGGAGTTGAAGTCCATCCATCTTAAAGGATGATGGCTGAGGAATTCTGGGAGTTGAAGTCCATCCATCTTAAAGGATGATGGCTGAGGAATTCTGGGAGTTGAAGTCCATCCATCTTAAAGGATGATGGCTGAGGAATTCTGGGAATTTAAGACCATCCATGTTAAAAGATGATGGCTGAGGAATTCTGGGAGTTGAAGTCCATCCATCTTAAAGGATGATGGCTGAGGAATTCTGGGAGTTGAAGTCCATCCATCTTAAAGGATTATGGCTGATGAATCTAGATTTGAAGTCCATCCATCTTGAAGGATGATGGCTGAGGAATTCTGGGAATTTAAGACCATCCATCTTAAAGGATGATGGCTGAGGAATTCTGGGAGTTGAAGTCCATCCATCTTAAAGGATGCTGGCTGAGGAATTCTGGGAGTTTAAGTCCATCCATCTTAAAGGATGATGGCTGAGGAATTCTGGGAGTTGAAGTCCATCCATCTTAAAGGATGATGGCTGAGGAATTCTGGGAGTTGAAGTCCATCCATTTAAAGGATGCTGGCTGAGGAATTCTGGGAAAAGACCATCCATCTTAAAAGATGATGGCTGATGAATTCTGGGAGTTGAAATCCATCCATCTTAAAGGATGATGGCTGAGGAATTCTGGGAGTTGAAGTCCATCCATCTTAAAGGATGATGGCTGAGGAATTCTGGGAGTTGAAGTCCATCCATCTTAAAGGATGATGGCTGAGGAATTCTGGGAGTTGAAGTCCATCCATCTTAAAGGATGATGGCTGAGGAATTCTGGGAGTTGAAGTCCATCCATCTTAAAGGATGATGGCTGAGGAATTCTGGGAGATTTAAGACCATCCATCTTAAAGGATGATGGCTGAGGAATTCTGGGAGTTGAAGTCCATCCATCTTAAAGGATGATGGCTGAGGAATTCTGGGAATTTAAGACCATCCATCTTAAAGGATGATGGCTGAGGAATTCTGGGAGTTGAAGTCCATCCATCTTAAAGGATGATGGCTGAGGAATTCTGGGAGTTGAAGTCCATCCATCTTAAAGGATGATGGCTGAGGAATTCTGGGAGTTGAAGTCCATCCATCTTAAAGGATGATGGCTGAGGAATTCTGGGAATTTAAGACCATCCATCTTAAAGGATGATGGCTGAGGAATTCTGGGAGTTGAAGTCCATCCATCTTAAAGGATGATGGCTGAGGAATTCTGGGAGTTGAAGTCCATCCATCTTAAAGGATGATGGCTGATGAATTCTAGGAGTTGAAGTCCATCCATCTTAAAGGATGATGGCTGAGGAATTCTGGGAGTTGAAGTCCATCCATCTTAAAGGATGATGGCTGAGGAATTCTGGGAGTTGAAGTCCATCCATCTTAAAGGATGATGGCTGAGGAATTCTGGGAGTTGAAGTCCATCCATCTTAAAGGATGATGGCTGAGGAATTCTGGGAGTTGAAGTCCATCCATCTTAAAGGATGATGGCTGAGGAATTCTGGGAGTTGAAGTCCATCCATCTTAAAGGATGATGGCTGAGGAATTCTGGGAGTTGAAGTCCATCCATCTTAAAGGATGATGGCTGAGGAATTCTGGGAGTTGAAGTCCATCCAATTCTGGGAATTTAAGACCATCCATCTTAAAAGATGATGGCTGAGGAATTCTGGGAGTTGAAGTCCATCCATCTTAAAGGATGATGGCTGAGGAATTCTGGGAGTTGAAGTCCATCCATCTTAAAGGATGATGGCTGATGAATTCTAGGAGTTGAAGTCCATCCATCTTAAAGGATGCTGGCTGGGGAATTCTGGGAGTTGAAGTCCATCCATCTTAAAGGATGATGGCTGAGGAATTCTGGGTGTTGAAGTCCATCCATCTTAAAGGATGATGGCTGAGGAATTCTGGGAGTTGAAATCCATCCATCTTAAAGGATGATGGCTGAGGAATTCTGGGAGTTGAAGTCCATCCATCTTAAAGGATGCTGGCTGAGGAATTCTGGGAGTTGAAGTCCATCCATCTTAAAGGATGATGGCTGAGGAATTCTGGGAGTTGAAGTCCATCCATTTTAAAAGATGCTGGCTGGGGAATTCTGGGAGTTGAAGTCCATCCATCTTAAAGGATGCTGGCTGGGGAATTCTGGGAGTTGAAGTCCACCTGTCTTAAAGTGAGCAGGTTGATTTAGAAGGTCTGATTTAGAAGGCTCACTCATTAAAAGAAGCTTCTATGCTTTCTTTGCTATCAGCAAAATAAAGCAGAATTTTCTGCAGCAACTCAGCTCTCTACCCGAAAGTGCATTGGCGTCTTTCAGGAAATATAATGGCATAATTAGTAGTTTCCCTCTAGGAATCAAACACCCACAGCACGGAGGCAACGCGCCCTCCCATGTGAGGCAAAGGTGGATTCACAGAGCCAGATGTTATTCTGCGGCTGCACAAAGTGAGCTTCTAAAATCTCTCTCTTTTTTAGGGAAACCCAAAATTAAAAAGTGCTTGAATCCTCTGGGTCCGTGTCCGGGGTCGTCCCTTGACTTAGGACCACAGTGGAGTCCACGATTTCTGTTGCTAAGTAACACAGTCATTAAGTGAGTTTGGCCCCATTTTACAACCTTCCTTGGTTGTAAAATCCGTTCAGCGAATCGCTGCAGTTGTTCAGTTAGGAACCCGGTTGTTAAGTGAAGCTGACTTCCCCCATTGTCAGAAGGTCGCAGAAGGGGAACACGTGACCCCCCCCCTCAGGGGATACTGCGACCGTCGTAAGTATGAGTCAGTTGCCAAGAGTCTGAATTTTAATAATGTGGCCAACCGGGGATGCCCTAACGATCGTAAGTGTGAAAAACGGTCCTAAGTCCCTTTTTTCAGCGCCGTTGTAACTTGGAACGGTCACTAAACCAGCCGTTGTAAATCGAGGACAACCTGTGTCTAAACAGCTCGCTCGTAAATGCTGCCTCGTTCCATCTGCAGCCTGCAAAATAAATTAATTTGGCCGCGGCAATTTCTTAAGGTCCTGATTTTCACATTGCACAAGGAATCAGTGCCATAGTTTCCCCCAAAATTCAGAATAAAGACTGTTCGGGGAATAAATAACCTTGTGTGAAGTAGGCAGAGGTACCAAGAGAGCAAGCTAAGCATAGCCGAACATGAAAACTGCCACGTTTCCACTAAGAATTCAGGAAAATGCAATGTACAGGAAAGAGAGCAAAGGGAAAGGGGGGGGGGAGAGACGGGAGCACTCCTGCTAGGAAAATGGCGAGAAAAACAAATTAAACACCCCCCCTTTTTTTTTCTCCCAAGTGCGGCAAAGACACTGCGAATTTCACATGCTGCATTTCAAGACGCTCTTAACATCGCGAAGACAATTGTGGCACATTGCGTAGAACAGGGCTTTTCAACCTTTTCACCCATTGTACCACATTTAGGATATGGCAACATCTGAGGACCACCAGTCGCCTAGCAAGGTGTCAAAAACTTGATGACCAAAAAAAAAAAAAAAGGGAAAAAGTGATAAAGTACAGGTAGTCCTTGACTTACAACATTTCGCTTAGTGACTGTTCGAAGTCACAATGGCACTGAAAAAAGTGCCCCCCAAGCTACAGCCGAGCAAGACACCTGCCTGCCCACCCGGCGGTGCTCTTCCTCCTGTCCGAGGTTTTCATTGTTGTGAGCATTTCTGTTGAGGATTGGCAGCAGGGGTGGGGTGGGGGGGTGTTTGGTTTTTATTCCCCCCCCCCCGTCTGCTGGGTGGTTGCAGCAGGTTTTGATCACTTCACATGACCCTGGGACACGGTGTCCGTCATAAATAGGAATCATCTGAATGTAAATCACAAGACCCTGGAGGTGCTGCAACATTCCAGCTGATCGGTGCTTCTTCTGGGCTCAGCAGAAGCGCCAGGATCAGTGCTGCTTTCCAGCTGGAGCCTGGCGCTGATCCTGGTGCTTCCGCTGAGCCCTGACAGCCCCGAAGAAGCGCCAATCAGCTGGAAAGCGGCACTGATCCTGGCGCTTCCGCTGAGCCCCGACAGCCCTGCAGCTCCAGCCGTCTTTCGCTCAGGCTTGTGCGGTGCTGCCACTGGTTCAGCTCATTCCCCTCCCCCGCTACCACTTTTCGAGGATGGTCGCGTACCACCTGCCAGGTGTCAATATACCACAGGTGGTACCCGTACCACTGGTTGAAAAGCCCTGGCGTAGAAGAAGGGGGAAAGAAAAGATGTGATTTTATTTTATTTTATTTAATGGAAATCTACCCTGGTTTTGTAGGCTCAGGGTAGGTGGGCTATGTTGTTTAAGTGAATCCGGCTTCCCACATTGACTTTGCTTGTCAGAAGGTCGCAAAAGGGGGGGAGGGGATCACGTGACCCCGGGCAGACTGCGCCCGTCATAAATACGAGTCAGTTGCCCCAAGCATCCGAATTCTGATCACGTGAATTCTGCAATGGTTGTTAAGTGTGAAAAACGGTCAGAAGCCACTTACTTCAGTGCCATGGCAACTCTGAACAGTCACTAAATGAACCGTCATAAGTCGAGGACCACCTGCGTATGCGAGATAGTTGGGCTGTCATAAGTCAAGGACTTACTCAGAATGTGCTTTATCAGGGGCTGACAAAAATACATTTATCCTCCACCTTCCAAATATTTTCTGGCACCCAGCGAAGGTGCCAACCGAGTTGTTTCCTATTTTATTTTAATGCAGACTTTTTCTTTTTTTAAAAAAAGAGAAAAAGAAAAAAAAAGGTGCAGGCTCAACAGTAACATGCCGTGCAGTGTAATATTTCATGGGTCATAAATCGCACGCAGGCCTTGTTTTGTTAGAATAGGAACACTAACAAAATGAACCTTGGATCTTTAAAGAAAAAGAAAAGAAAGCCAGATGCACAGAACCATTATATGGTCCTGCAGGTGACTGTGACGTCTGAATCTTTTAAAAAAAGCCTGCATGTTTTCAACCAAGCACAGTATATGCAGAATCCCATTTTCTAGGACATATTTGTATTTCTGCAGCTATGCCAAGTAGCCACACTTGTGTCAAGAGGTGTGTTTTTTTTTTTAAAAAAAACAACAAAAAAAACCAAAGTGCAGTTTGTTAGTTTTCCTTATTATTGAACAGAAGTCTAGAATCTAAATGCATTTTCCCATACTCCTCTGGGATGTCTACGTATCATTAAAGAGACCACCAAGAAATCCCAGAATGGTGGGCTAAAAAAAAAAAAAAAGCAGAATCTAAAAAAAAAGATAGCAACGCAACACTTTGTTATTTAAATCACATACAAGTAATCCTTGACTTACAACTGTTTGTTTAGGGGGGGGGGGGTTAGGCAACCTTGGCTCTTTTATGACTCGTGGACTTCAACTCCCAGAATTCCTGAGCCAGCATGGGGGAAATATGGCCCCCTCATTATTTGTGGACTTCAACTCCCAGAATTCCTGAGCCAGCATGGCTCAGCTTGGAAACCTCTCCCTTTCCCCTCAGCGTGCCTGGCTCAGGAATTCTGGGAGTTGGAGTCCATGAGTCATAAAAGAGCCAAGGTGGCCTACCCCTGGCCTAACCTACTGTTTCTCAGCCTTGGCTCTTTTATGACTCATGGACTTCAGCTCCCAGAATTCCTCAGCCAGCCATGCTGAGGGGAAAGGGAGAGGTTTCCAAGCTAAGTCATGCTGGCTCAGGAATTCTGGGAGTTGAAGTCCACCAGTCATAAGAGAGCCAAGGTTGCCTACCCCTGGTTTAGGGACTGTTCGAAGTTACAACGGCACTGAAAAAAAATGACCGAGGACCATTTTTCACACTTAACGACCGTTGCAGCCTCCCCCAGGGTCATGTGATCAAAATTCAGACCCTTGGCAACCGACTCGTATTTATGATGGTCGCAGTGTCCTCCTGGGATCACGGGATCCACTTTTGTGACCTCCTGACATGACTGTCAAGGGGGGGGGGAGCCAGATTCACTTAACAACCGTATTGCCAATGTCACAACTGGGGCTAGACAGGTTGTAAAACGGGGCAAAACTCACTTCTTAACAGCCATCTCGCTTAGCCCCGGAAAACTGTTCCCCTAAAGTGACAGAGTTGAGCTCCATTCCAGAGAGTGTTTATTTTTATACAAATTGCCAGTCTTGCAAGGTGTGTTTGTGGTGCCCGCAGCAACCCACCCCTCCACACACCCTCAGTGATCTGTGTTGAATGCTAATAGGCAACCCGACAATATTTAGCTTGACAAAATTATAATGTGCAGGAAGAAATAATTAAAGGCATCGTGTAAGAGGAACGGGAGTAATCACGCCGTTTGCATCTCATTAATTTGATTTTCATTTGAATCGGGCCAGCATGGAAATTGGGTCCTGCCCTATCCTGCTCTACTACTTGGACTGCATCCTGAGGTTGCAAAGACTACCTCCTCCTTCCCACACATACACACCCTACACACACACCCTGGTTTCCAAAGCAAGCAAAATCCGACCTTTGCACATTCGGTGCAAGATTTGGTTCGATTCATTTACGCATGAGCAAATGTGTTAATTAATCCTGAAGGTGCTACAAGACTCTGGGAGTTATTTTTTTTTCTATTTCATATGGGTGCCTGTGTCCCCCCTCCCCCCGCTCCTCCCGTCGCAAGAGTTGTTTGGATGGGTTGTCGACGTGCAAAACAGTCCTTCCAAAATCGGAGGGATAAAACTGCCGTTTTAGTTTGCAAAAACCCACTTCGTGAAATATTGGGGTTTTCCCTTTTGAGGTAAAGGGAAAGGCAGGCAGCCCCAACGGATGGGATGCTCTGCTTCTAAACCTCATTTTCTTTTGGGGCTGAAATGCCTTTTTTTTAAAAAAAAGGTTAAAGACCCAGGTATGAACCCAGTGGCTGAAGTCACAGGACAGCTGGGTGCTGAATTAATCCGTGTTCCGGATTTGTGCAATACAGTATGCTGAATGTTAAAGTCGCCTAAGTGAGGTCCTTCGTTGCTTTCTTGCAGACGTTTCATAACCCAACTAGGTAACATCATCAGGGCTAGAAGAGAGGAGAGTTTGGGAGGAGGAGGAGGAGGAGGAGGAGGAGGAGGAGGAGGAGGAGGACAACAACAACAACTGTAGGGACCTTGGTGCTCTTTGAGCTTGGCTGGTTTCTTGCAGACGTTTCATAACCCAACTAGGTAATATAATCAGTACTAGAAGGGAGTGTGGTTTGCAGGGAGGAGGAGGAGGAGGAGGATTGTAGGGGCCTTGGTGCTCTTTGAGCTTGGCTGTTTTCTTGCAGATGTTTCATGACTCAACTAGGTAACATAATCAATGGTACAAGGGAGTGGGATTGGCTGTCTCTTTATATACTATTGGCTTATCCTGACAATTTTGGTGGGAGTGTTCTGGGTGGTTCCTTGATCAGGCTGCTGTTTACTGCCAGATGGTTTGTCTGAGTTGGTATTTCCTTGACTGTCCCACCCATACTAAGAGGGCAAGCCGTTTGTATATAAACAGAGAGCAAACTCCACACCCTTCTAATACCGATGACGTTACCTAGCTGGGTCATGAAACGTCTGCCAGAAAACAACCAAGTTCGGAGAACACCAAAGACCATACAATACTCCTCCTCCTCCTCCTCCTCCTCCTCTTCCTCCCCACACTTCTTTCTAGAATGGCTGGCTGTGGAATTCTGGGAGTTGAAGTCCACAAGTCATAAAAGGGCCAAGTTTACACATCCCTGTATTACAGACTGTAGCTCAGGAGTCTTCAGACTTGGCCCTTTTATGACTTGTGGACTTCAACTCCCAGAATTCCTCAGCCAGCAACGTCCACAAGTCATAAAAGGGCCAGGTTTGAAGACGCTGCTTGTGGACCTCAACTCCCAGAATTCCTCAGCCAGCATGCATGGCTGAGGAATTCTGGGAGTTGAAGTCCACAAGTCATAAAAGGCCCAAGTTTGAAGACCCCTGCTTTGAGTGCAGCTTCTTCAAAAGCAGAATTAACCCCTTCCTCCCAGACATGGCAATTAATTTAGGAATACAGTTAATAATAATCATTATTCCTAAAGCATCCCACAGCTGGAACCCTTCGGTTCCCATCAAGATTTTCTTCCCGCCCTTCTCAGCAGTCAGCTGGAAAATGCTGGATTAAAAAAAAGCTCCTGAAATATTAATTGAAGCAAGGGCCTTTTTGGAGTCTTGTAATGAAAGCCTGGTGCTTAATTGCCACATCAGCAGGTGGGAATGGGCAGGAGAGAGTTAATTTTCCCAGCTTTCCCCCCCCCTTTTTAAAATCTTTTTTTTTTTCTTTGCTGTTCCTGTTGGAGAAGAGGCAAATGAAGCACTGTGGAATTCAGGTATTAGCTGGGTACCATGGTATTTATGCAATATAAAGTCAAAAGGATTCATGTTATGATGGTTTAAACGAGTTACATCTCAAAAGGTAAGGAGATAGAAGTTTATAGAAATGCTAAGTATAAACAGAATTTCAAAAAGGTGACTTGATATTAAAGTCTCTTGAACTCTACATTAAAGCTAAATATGGGATTGATAGATACATAGAAAGAAACAGTAGAAGGTAGGTAAGTGAGATAGATAAATAGATAGATAGAGACAGAGGTTTAGATAGATAAATAGACAGACAGACACACTGAGATAGACGGATAGAAGGTAAGTGAGATAGATAGATAGATAGATAGATAAACAGAAAGAAAAAGAAAGAAAAGAGAAAGAAAAGAAAAAAGAGAAAGAAAGAAAGAAAGAAAGAAAGAAAGAAAGAAAGAAAGAAAGAAAGAAAGAAAGACAGGAATGGGGGTCTATAGTGCTGTGTGGGTTTGGTTGTTCTCTTGCAGACATTTAGATATAGATAGATAGATAGATAGATAGATAGATAGATAGATAGATAGATAGATAAGATAGAGACAGGGGTTTAGATAAATAAATAGATAGACAGACAGACAGATTGAGATAGATGGATAGAAGGTAAGTGAGATAGACAGACAGACAGACAGACCCTGACAGATAGATAGATAGACAGAAGATAGATATAGATAGACAGATAGACAGACAGACAGACAGACAGACAGACAGACTGAGATAGATGGATAGAAGGTAAGTGAGATAGATAGATAGATAGATAGATAGATAGATAGATAGATAGATAGATAGACAGAAAGAAAGAAAGAAAAAGAAAGAAAGAAAGAAAGAAAGAAAGAAAGAAAGAAAGGAATGGGGGGTCTATAGTGCTGTGTGGGGTTGGTTGTTTTCTTGCAGACATTTAGATAGAGATAGATAGCTAGATAGCTAGATAGCTAGATAGCTAGATAGCTAGATAGATAGATAGATAGATAGATAGATAGATAGATAGATAGATAGATAGATAGATAGATAGACTGATAAACAGAAATGAGGGGTCCTTGGTGATCTCTAGATTTGGCTGTTTTCTTGCAGATGTTTCATTATCCAAACTACGTGACCTCATCAGTGCTCAGAAAGCACTAAGGACCCCCACATTTCAATGCTCAGCTTCAAACCTTCTCCTTTATTGGACAGACAGTAAGGCAGACGAGTTTATTTGTTCATCAGATTTATATGCCACCCCCATCTCACTGTTACGGCGCCCTATGTTAGATTAAATTATTTTTATAATATTAAAAAGGTAAGCTTCCCAGCTTTTCCTTTCCCTTAGAAAAGCGGAATGCCAACCTTAAGGGATGACATTTCCTTGGCATCAGATGATCCAGCGGTATCAAAGAAGTATCAGCTCAAAGCTCTTTGGATGAAAAATCCAGTCTCCCCATCACTTTGATGGAACTGTCGTGTGCTTATCACTGGCAAGGAAAAAAAACAAAAAATACACAAAAAACCCCACACCATGTTGCTGATTGATCCAATAAATATGCTTCGGAATGATGCCGGATGTCAAAACAACTCAACGCTTTGGAGCTTTCTTTAGAAGACTCCGAAAAGGCACTTCCTTCCATTAATATTTCAAAAGCTTTTTAGCTTGTGTCTTCTAGCTCACTGCTGGGATGGGATGAGAGGGAAATCCTAATGAGTCTAGCCCACGGCTAGGCAACCTTGGCTCTTTTATGACTGGTGGACTTCAACTCCCAGAATTCCTGAGCCAGCCACGCTGAGGGGAAAGGGAGAGGTTTCCAAGCTGAGCCATACTGGCTCAGGAATTCTGGGAGTTGAAGTCCACGAGTCATGAGGGGGCCATAGTTCCCCTGTGCTGGCTCAGGAATTCTGGGAGTTGAAGTCCATGAGTCATGAGGGGGCCATAGTTCTCTCTGCTGGCTCAGGAATTCTGGGAGTTGAAGTCCATGAGTCATAAAAGGGCCAAATTTGAAGGCCCCTGGTTTAAATATTTAAATATTTTTCCCTCACGGTCACGCGATCAAAATTCAGGCATTTGGGCAGGGATAGGCAACCTTGGCTATTTTATGACTCGTGGACTTCAACTCCCAGAATTCCTGAGCCAGCCACACTGAGGGGAAAGGGAGAGGTTTCCAAGCTGAGCCATGCTGGCTCAGGAATTCTGGGAGTTGAGGTCCACAAGTCATAAAAGAGTCAAGGTGGTCTACCCCTAGTCTAGAAAAAAAATCCAATTTTCTTTGGTGTATTAGGGGTGAGGCTGATGATGTACAGGAGGTCCGTGGCTTAATTTCTGTTTCTAAGCGAGATAGTTGTGAGTTTTGTGCCTCACTTTATGATCTTTTTTGCCACAGTTGTTAAGTGAATTGCTGCCGTAACACAGCCGTTAAGTGAATCTGGATCCCCCATTGACTTTGCTTGTCAGAAGGTTGCAAAAGGGGATCACGTGAATCTCCTCCAGGGACGCTGCGACCGTCATAAATATGAGTCAGTTGCCAAGGGTCTGAATTTCGACCCTGGGAATGCAGCAATGGTCGTAAGTGTGAAAAACGGTCCCAAGTCCCTTTTTTACAGTGCCGTTGTAACTTCAAACGGTCATTAAATGAACTATTGAAAGTCAAGGACTATCTGTAATTGAGGCACCTGTATCGCACACATTTAAGCTGATTAAAACAATAGACAACAACAACAACAACAATAATAAGTTGGAAGGGACCTTTGAGGTCATCTAGTCCAACCCCCTGCTCAGGCAGGAAACCCTATACCATTTCAGGCAAATGATTGTCCAGTCTCTCTTTTTTTTTATTAACATTTTTTTAAATTTTACAAAAAAGTTCTCTTTCCCAAACCCTACCAACCCTCCCCTACCCTCCCCCGACCTTCCCAGAGCTGAATACAGGCTTAATTAAAATTTAAAAAAAATCTTAGAACACATATAAACCATAAACAAATCTAAATACATTGATTAAACAAATTATAAAATAGTTCACAACAATATATAAAGAAAACAAGAAGAAAGAAAGAAAAGAAACAGAAAAAGAAAAGATAAAATAAAAAAGGAAAATAAGAAATTAAAAAAATCTATAAAATATCTTAAACTTTAAATATGAATTATTCAAAAACTAAATAATATTTTTTTATATCCAACTTATATTGTATGAAATCTATCCATCTTTTCCATACCAGGAGGTACTTCTCTTGCGATTGATCTTTCAAGAAAGCCGAAATCTTTGCCATTTCCGCCAAATAAGAAACTTTAAGAAACCATTCTTGCAAAGTAGGCAAAGATTCCTTCTTCCAACATTGCCCTACTAACAACCTGGCCGCTGTAATTAAATTTAACATTAATATAGTCTCTTTACTATCACAATTAGAAACAATACCTAACAAAAACAATTGTGGAGTAAATTTTATCCTTCTTCTAAAAATTCTTTGAATATTCCACCATATCTTAATCCAAAAAGCTTTTATATTTTTACATGACCAACAAATGTGGAAATAAGTAGCATCCAAACACCCACATCTCCAACATTTAGGCTGCAAGTCAGGATACATACGAGACATTTTTTGTGGATCAAGGTGCCATCTATAAAACATTTTATAAAAATTTTCCCTTAAATTTTGGGCTTGTGTAAATTTGACATTCCTCACCCAAATAATCTCCCAAGTATCTAATGGGACTGGTTCCTCAAAATTTTGTGCCCATTTAACCATACATTCTTTAACTAATTCTGCTTCTGAATCCAATTCTACTAGCACCCCATAAATTCTTTTAATATGAGTTCGTCTTTGATCTTTTATTTGTTTTAACAAATTCTCATCTTCTCTAAGCAAACCCACATTGCAATCTATCTTCCACCTCTCCACTATTTGTCTATACTGAAACCATGAATAAGTAATGTTTTCTTGTGTTAAATCTTCCAAAGATTTTAATTGCCAATTTTTACCATCCCATCTAAGTAATTGTGCATAAGAAACACTATCCATCTTGACTCCTCTCCTTATCCCTTCTATCGCATGCCATAGTATAGCCCATAATGGAATTTTAAAATCACTTCTATAATATTTCTTCCAAACCCGAAGTAGAGAAGTCCTTATAATATGAGATTTAAAAATCCTATCAACCTTTTTATTAAAAATTAAATAGGCATGCCATCCAAAAAGTAAATCCCAACCCTCCAAGAGGAGTACTTCTACATTTGTTAAATTAATCCAATCACTTATTAATGTTAAAACCACAGCGTCATAATACAATTTCAAATTCGGTACCTTGAGTCCACTGTCCAGTCTCTTCTTAAAACTTCCAGTGTTGGAGCATTCACCGCTTCTGGAAGCAGGTTGTTCCACTGGTTAATTGTTCTAACGGTCAGGAAGTTTCTCTTTAGTTCTAGGTTGCTTCTCTCCTTGATTAGTTTCCATCCGTTGCTTCTTGTCCTACTTTAAGGTGCTTTGGAGAATAGCTTGACTCCCTCTTCTCTGGGGCAGCCCCTCAAATATTGGAACACAGCTATCCTGTCCCCACCTCGTCCTTCTCTTCATTAAACTAGACATGCCCAATTCCAGCAACCGTTCTTTATTATCTTTTAGCCTCCAGTCCCCTGATCATCTTTGTTGCTCTTCTCTGTACCCTTTCTAGAGCCTCAACATCTTTTTTACATTGTGGCAACCAAAACTGGATGCAGGATTCCTTACCAAGGCCTTGTAAAGTGGTATTAATACTCCACGTGATCTTGATTCTATTCCTCTGTTAATGCAACCCAGCACCGTATTGGCCTTTTTGGCAGCTGCAGCACACAGCTGGCTCCTATTTAAGTGGTGGTCCACTAGGACTCCGAGATCCCTCTCACAGTTGCTACTATTGAGCAAGGTACCCCCTATACTACACCTGTGCATTTGTTTTTTTTTTTTTTCTTTTTGACAAATTGTGACCAGGACCTTACTGAATGTCTAATTTAATGAACAGAAGGGCTAGGGGCGAAATGATAGCAGTGTTCCAGTATTTGAGGGGCTGCCACAGAGAAGAAGGGGTCAACCTATTCTCTAAAGCACCTAAGAGCAGGACAAGAAGCAATGGTTGGAAACTAATCATGGAGAGAAGCAATCTGGAACTAAGGAGCAATTTCCTGACAGGGAGGACCATTAATGGAACCACCTGCCTCCAGAAGTTGTGGATGCTCCATCACTGGAGGTTTTTAAGAAGAGACTGGACAGCCATTTCTCTGAAATGGTATAGGGTTTCCTGCCTGAGCAGGGGGTTGGACTAGATGACCTCCAAGGTCCCTTCCAGCTCTATTCTACTCTACTCTACTCTACTCTACTCTACTCTACTCTACTCTACTCTGTATTTCTACTCTATTCTGTATTTCTATCTATTCTACTCTACTCTATTCTGTATTTCTATTCTATTCTATTCTATTCTATTCTATTCTATTCTATTCTATTCTATTCTAAACTAATCTACAATCCTATTCTATTCTATCCTATTCTATTCTATTCTATTCTATTCTATTCTATTCTATTCTATTCTATTCTATTCTAAACTAATCTACAATCCTATTCTATTCTATTCTATTCTATTCTATTCTATTCTATTCTATTCTATTCTATTCTATTCTATTCTGTATTTCTATCTATTCTATTCTGCTCTACTCTACTCTGTTCTGTATTTCTACTCTATTTCTACTCTATTCTGTATTTCTATTCTATTCTATTCTATTCTATTCTATTCTATTCTAAACTAATCTACAATCCTATTCTATTCTATCCTATTCTATTCTATTCTATTCTATTCTATTCTATTCTATTCTATTCTATTCTATTCTATTCTGTATTCTAAACTAATCTACAATCCTATTCTATTCTATTCTATTCTATTCTATTCTATTCTATTCTATTCTATTCTATTCTATTCTATTCTGTATTTCTATCTATTCTATTCTGCTCTACTCTACTCTGTTCTGTATTTCTACTCTATTTCTACTCTATTCTGTATTTCTATTCTATTCTATTCTGTTTTGTTCTGTTCTGTTCCGTTCTGTTCTATTCTAATATCTGAAACAATTGTCCAGTGAGTTACAGGTTGCCTAGAATTCTCTGCTTATTTACAACAGTTGGCAACTGATGGATAAGTCTGCAGCGTGAGGGAGAAAGCAACGTAGAAGATTTCCGCTCGTTGAAGCCTGTTTGTATCCTACCTACTGGCAACCTTCCTAATTTTCCCCCCTCTTTATTGAAGACGGTGCCAAACTGTGCAAAAGCACTTTGACTGTACCGAAGGTAAAGTGCCGAAATCCGTTGCTGTGACGACAAGGAACTTTTCCTTAACAGAATGTCAGGTGATGAACGAGGAAAGCTGCCAGTTTTGAGTATCTTCTGGCTGGGTGAGTATAATTTACATTGGGGGCAGGACAGGAAGAAACACCCCATTTTTTTTTCTGGCATGGTCTATTCCAAGTGACTCTGTGTTCATTCACCCTCAGCAATTGCCCCTCTGACTTTGCTCCAAGTTGCCAGGCACGAATGTCTGTAAAGTACCAACATTTTGTAGGCGCCAATTCCAGAATCTTTGCAACGAGCTGCAAATAAACCCTTATGTTTTTCTCCTTGCTGCAAAGAAGCTGAGAGAGGATACAACTGTACTCTAACAAGGCCAGGGAAGATGGGATTTATTTATTTTTTTCACCTCGCAAAATGAACACAAAGCAACAGGTCTGGAAAGTGGGATAGAGAAACTCAAGCACGATGCAGCGTCGATGTTTTAAATTCTACGAGTAGCGTCAACAAAAAGGCTCCTGTTGTGAATTCCAGACAGCCAAGCCTTCCTCGTTATTTCGTTCAAATTTCTTTTGATCCAGTTTGCATCACAGAATAATGGAACTGGAAGGGACCTCAGAGATCTTCTAGTCCGACCCCCAGCTCAGGCAGGAGAACGCTATACCATTTCAGATGAATGGTTATCCAATCTCTTCTTAAAATCCTCTAGTGTTGAAGCATCCACAACTTCTGAAGGCAAACCATTCCGCTGATTAATTCTTCTCACTGTCAGGATGTTTAAAATAGAAAAAAAAAAGACTAGAACAATAACTTTATTGTCACTTTAAATGTACACCAATCAGCATACATTAAAATGAGATTTTGTTGCATACAGCTCTCATACATCTCCAATATGCATTGCATAAACATAACAAAGAAGATAAAAATAAAATGTATTTTGCATATACCCACATACAGTATACTCACATATGAGGCCCAGAGAAACAACACAGTCTAGTTCAGATGCATACATATACTTGGTGAGAAAAACGAATCTGTTACAGAATCAAATAGTCCTCAAACAGCAACTAAGATGATCCAAGGCCTGGAAACTAAAACATACAAAGAACGGCTACAGGACTTGGGTTTGGCTAGTCTAAAGAAAAGAAGAAATGGGGGAGACATGATAGCAGTGTTCCAGTATCTGAGGGGCTGTCATAAAGAAGAGGGGGTCAAATTATTCTCCAAAGTGGCAAAGGGCAGGGCAAGAAACAATAGTTGGAAACTGATCAAAGAGAGAAGCAAGCTGGAATTAAGGAGAAACTTCCTGACAGTGAGGACAATTAACCAGTGGAACAGCTGGCCTCCAGAAATTGTGGGCGGTGCATATTCATATTCATATTAGTAAAGTTGGAAGGGACCTTGGAGGTCATCTATTCCAACCCCCTGCTCGGGCAGGAAACCCTACACCATTTCGGACAAGTGGCTGTCCAGTCTCTTCTTAAAAACTTCCAGTGTTGGAGCATTTACTGCTTCTGGAGGCAAGCTGTTCCACTGATTAATTGTTCTCACTGTCAGGAAGTTTAAGAAAAGAATAGACAATCCCCTGTCTGAGATGGTATAGGTTCTCCTGCTTCAGTAGGGAGCTGGACTAGAAGACCTCCAAGGTTCCTTCCAGCTCTATTCTATTCTATTCTATTCTATTCTATTCTATTCTATTCTGTTCTGTTCTGTTCTATTCTATTCTATTCTATTCTATTCTATTCTATTCTATTCTATTCTATTCTATTCTATTCTATTCTATATACTTTGAAACCTCTTCCCAGAGGGGAGCAACAGAAACAGACCGTGAAGCAGGGGTGTGAGGGGTCTCTAACAATGCTTCGAGCTCAAAGCACATTGCGTTTGTAAGCACGGTCCTGAATAATAACGGGAAGCGAGGTTCCTATGATCTTCCCAACTGTCCTCACCACTCTTTGCGTGGAGCTTCTATCTGAGGCTCTG
This sequence comes from Crotalus tigris, assembly GCF_016545835.1. NCBI lineage: Eukaryota > Metazoa > Chordata > Lepidosauria > Squamata > Viperidae > Crotalus > Crotalus tigris. The sequence continues at coordinate 85,947 of NW_024098254.1, read as the reverse complement.
CTACCACCAAACCAGACAGTGATACAGTTTGTTAAGATGCTCTCCGTTGTGCCTGTGTAAAAAGTGGCCAGGACAGAAGGAAAGAGAGAGACGCGCTCTCCTCATCCGACGCAGGAAATGCAGAGTTTCTCCTTCGTTCTAAGTTGCTCCTCTCCTTGATTAGTTTCCATTCCCATAAATACTATGCATAGAACAGCTCAAAACATACAGTCTGCTAGAGAGACATATCCCGAGGACGGGCTCCAGCGTGAGTCCCAAAGCTCGTGACTGACCCCGATTGGATCCTGTGTAGGTTGTGTGTAGGTTGTGTGATGACAGAGGACGAGATGGTTAAACAGTGTCATCAGCACAATGAACACGAATTTGCACAAACTGCGGGAGATACTGGAGCACAGGACAGCTACGGTCTGTGGGGCTCACGAAGATTTGGATATGACTTAGTGGCTGAATGACGACATCGACAATGTTGTGTGAAGCAGTACAGCCAGACATCCTCCCTAAATATTCAGGGTTGGGTGGCCTGCAGCCAAGCAGTTTTTCTCGCCCACCACATTTCATTTCGTAAGTCTAGCGCTCTGCCAATCTAATAAAAGACAGGCATGCAACTATGCCAGGTACAAAAAAACCCAAAAACACCCATTTTTTTTTGCACACAGACAAAAAAATCCCCACAACCTTTTCTAGCAGTCTGGTCCAGAAATAGTGTCTGCAGATCACACCTGTCTGGCTTTCTAAAAAAAAAAAAATTGGTACTGAGCTGATTGTCCCGTCTTTAAATGGTGATCAGGGAAAGCAGTCGAAGTTTTTAATGGCTGACCGTTCGCTACTATGGAGCCGAATATGAAAAAGCAAGGACACGAACCCAGTGGAGGCAGTCCTCGACTTACAGCCGTCCATTTAGTGACCGTTCAAAGTTACAACGGCACTGTAAGAAAGTGACTTAGGCTCCTTTTTCATATTTACGTCCGTTGCAGCATCCCCCATGGTCATGTGATCAGAAATTGAGAGGCTTGGCAACTGATTTCTATTTAGGATGGCTGCAGTTTAATAAAGAGAAGGACAAGGGGGGACATGATACCAGTCTTCCAATATCTCAGGGGCTGCCCCAAAGAAGAGGGAGTCAAGCTATTCTCCAAGGTGCCTGAAGGCAGGACAAGAAGCAACGGGTGGAAACTAATCAAGGAGAGAAGCAACCTAGAACTAAAGAGAAACTTCCTGACAGTCAGAACAATTAACCAGTGGAACAACCTGCCTCCAGAAGCAGTAAATGCTCCAACACTGGAAGTTTTTAAGAAGAGACTGGACAGCCATTTGTCCGAAATGGTGTAGGGTTTCCTGCCTGAGCAGGGGGTTGGACTAGATGACCTCCAAGGTCCCTTCCAACTTTATTATTATTATTATTATGGATCATCGCACAGTCAGCCAGATGTTCAGACTGGATTTGGCATTTTGTCTACCTATCGAGTCCTTACCCAGGACCTGGGATAGGCAGATGTGGATGTTTGATGGTATTACAGGTATCGTCGCAGGATGGAAGCAGTTCCTAGTAAGGCCGCCTTTTGCAATTGACTAATAGCGAATTTGTCAATGCCAATGGTGTTTATTATTATTATTATTATTATTATTATTATTATTATTATTACTACTACTGTTGTTATTATTGACTGTTATTATTGTTATATTATACATTATTATTATTATTATTATTATTATTATGTATGAAAAACAGTTGCAGGAACTTGGTTTGGCTAGTCTAGAGAATAGAAGGACTGGGGTGGGGGACATGATAGCAGCCTTCCAATATCTGAGGGGCTGCCACAGAGAAGAGGGAGTCAAGCTATTCTCCAAAACGCCTGAAGGCAGGATGAGAAGCAACAGATGGAAACGGATCAAAGAGAGAAGCAAGCTGGAATTAAGGAGAAACTTCCTAACAGTGAGGATAATTAACCAGTGGAACAGCTTTGCCTCCAGAACTTGTGGGTGCTCCATCACCGGGGGCTTTCAAAAAGAGATGCTGAGACTCTAGAAAGAGTACAGAGAAGAGCAACAAAGATGATTAGGGGACTGGAGGCTAAAACATATAGGGAATGGCTGCTGGAATTGAGTATGTCTAGTTTAATGAAGGACGAGGGGGGGCATGATAGCACCCTTTTAATATCTCAGGGGCTGCCCCAAAGAAGAGGGAGTCAAGCTGTTCACCCAAGCACCTGAAGGTAGGACAAGAAAGAACGGATGGAAACTGATCAAGGAGAGAAGCAACCTAGAACTAAGGAGAAACTTCCTGACAGTGAGAACATTTAACCAGTGGAACAACCTGCCTCCAGAAGCAGTGAATGCTCCAACACTGGAAGTTTTTAAGAAGAGACTGGACAGCCATTTGTCCGAAAGGGTACAGGGTTTCCTGCCTGAGCAGGGGGTTGGACTAGATGATCTCCAAGGTCCCTTTCCCACTCCGTTATTCTAAGTTTTATCTCGAGAGATGCGAAGGAGAAAGTCGAGAATTATTCTGCATTAACAATTCCTGGGGCAGAGCCACCCTCAACTTCTTGTCGCCAATTAAGTCCTCTCTTAGCAACGCAGCGTCCCCCAGTCGGAAGAATGCAGCCTTTGTGTCCGTCTGGATGTTCTCTCTCTTTTTCTCTTTGGCGCCTTTTCCATTTTTCCTTTGCAAAGCCGGAGTTGCTATGCCGGGCCCGCAGTTTGCAAAGGCACGGTTCCCAACCTCTTTGGGAAGGAACTGGGGGTGGGGGCTGTTAAAGGCAGGCTGGGTGGGACCCTTTAAATGATTGATGCTGGTGTTTTCCCCAGGAAACAAACCCAGGGCGCTGGGTGGAAAAACAGGGATGAGAAAGTGACTCCGTCAGCACATTGGGCCGGCTTTCTCATGATGTGCCCGTTTCCCTCCTGTAATTTGCTATTTATGCATTTGGGTTCTTTATTAGTATTATTTTTTTTTCCCCTCGTTGCTTTGTGTTGATTAATAGGCTGGCTTGGATGGTGAGTTGGGATGGGAAGCAGCGGGAAGCGAAATGAAAATAAATCACTGCCTGTTGGAGAGTTCAAGGAGAAACAGGCCGAGTTAAACTCATTTAAGTGGGCTGAGTTAAGATTCAAGTTAATCTTGAGTCAGCTCCAAATCAGGAATGAAAACAAACCACACACACACACACACACACACACACAGAGAGAGAGAGAGAGAGAGAGAGAGAGAGCGGAATTAAAGGCATTAAATGCTGAAATGGGAGAAATCTTGGTTATTGAATCTATGATTAGGGGACTGGAGGTTAAAACATATAAGGAAAGGTTGCTGGAATTGGGTATGTCTAGTTTAATGAAGAGAAGGACGAGGGGGGACATGATAGCAGTCTTCCACTATCTCAGGGGCTGCCCCAAAGAAGAGGCAGTCAAGCTATTCTCCAAAGCGCCTGAAGGCAGGACAAGGAGCAATGGATGGAAACTAACCAAGGAGAGAAGCAACCTAGAACTAAGGAGAAACTTCCTGAAAGTGAGAATAATTAACCAATGGAACTACTTGCCTCCAGAAGTGGTGAATGCTCCAACACTGGAAGTTTTTAAGAAGAGACTGGACAGCCATGTGTCTGAAATGGTACAGGGTTTCCTGCCTGAGCAGGGGGTTGGACTAGATGACCTCCAAAGTCCCTTCCAATTATGTTGTTGTTGTGGTGGTGGTTATGGTTATATTTGGAAATTATAATGAAAATAAGAATAATATATTGTATTACTAATCTGATGATATAGAAGTGAGATAGATAAGATATGTATCTGGAACACTAGATGTGTGGGGGGGGTGGGGAATTGTGACAAAGGGAATTGGGGCCATTTAAAAATTTGGAAATGATAAAATATTAAACGTTTAATCTAAATATCAACGCAGAATTAAAGCTGGGAAAATTCGTAAGGTTATTGATGGTCTAAAGCAGTGGTTCTCAACCTGTGGGTCGAGACCCCATTTGGGGTCGAACGACCATTTCACTGGGGTCGCCAAACAACGCAGTCCGCCATTTTTCCCCCTTTTCCTTAGCTGTTCTACTCCCTTTTATTCTATTGGCTTTTGAAAGCCAATAGAATAGACTCTCTTGAATAGAGTCTAATTCTATTGGCTTTCCAAAGCCAATAGGAATTGTCCAGGCCGGCGCAGGGGGCAGCACCACGCATGCATGGCGCTCCCGGGCAGGGAAAGTCCTTGACCTACGACCAGTTGGGTAGTCCTCGACTTACGACCGGTTGGGTAGTCCTTGACTTACAACCGGTTGGGGGTCGTGGCATTAAAAAGGTTGAGAACCACTGGTCTAAAAGATAGAATGTTAAAATAAATAAGACCTATAAAATTATTGATAAATGTGAGAAAGCTACTAAGTAGCTGATGGGTAGAATAAGAAGTATACTAATTTAAACAAGAGACAGTAGGTATCCAGGGAAAAAAGCGAGGAGATATTGGCTGTAATAGTTGGAGATTTGTATTAATAATATTTGTATGTAATGGAATTATTGTAACCCAGACACCACGTGGCTTTTCAATGATATAATTGTAACATTGGAAAATTAATAAAATGTTTTAAAAAAAGACAAGAAAACAAATCACACACACACACACACACACACACACACACACACAAAACACTCATAAACAAACATGGACACACAAACATATACACACTTGCCCCTTGCGGAAAATGAACACAAGGGATAAAATTCCACTTTTTGATCATAGGAATTCATGCCAAGCTACTAAAATCCTTGATTTATAACCATATAAGTGAGTCTGGCTTCCCCCCTCACTTTGATCGTCAGAAAGTCGCAAAAGGGGATCACGTGACACTACGACCGTCATAAATATGAGTCAGTGGCCAAACGTCCAAATTTTGATCACATTCCCAACGTCAGTGGAGGAAGCCAGCTGCAGTGATTCATTTAGCAACTGTGTGGGAAAAGGTCGTAAAGTGGGACACAAAGCTCACTTAAAAGCTGTCTCGCTTAGCAACAGAAATGTCGGGCTCCCTTGTTGTCGTAAGTCGAGTCGTAAGTCCTCCACTGACAATAGTCCATTTGGTGACCATCAAAGCAACAACGGCCCTCTAAAACAGGGACTTATGACCGTTTTTCACACTTAACGACCGTCGCAGCACACACCCCCCGTGGTCACGTGATCAAAATTAGGATGCTTGGCAACTAACTCGTATTTATGACGGATACCTTGTCCTGAGGTCAGGTGATCGATCCCCTTTGGTGACTTTCTGATGAGCAAAATCAACAGGGGCAGCTGGATTCACATAACGGCCGTGTTATTAACTCAGTATCTGCCGTGATTCCCTTGACTGCTGTGGCAAGAAAGGGTGTAAAATGGGACACAAAGCTCACTTAACAACGGTCTCTCTTAGCAACAGAAATTTGGGGCTCCAGTGCAGTCGTTAAGTCGAGGACGATCTGTACAGTTTTGTCCCTTTCCTAGGATATGGGTTGCCAACTATCCAGGGGAAAAAAAGATAAAACTGCCTTGTTCACGTGGTTTGCATCTAGGAGTAAGCAAACCACTGTTTCAGACAAATGGCTGTCCAATCTCTTCTTGAAAACCTCCAGTGAGGGAGCACCCACAACGTCTGGTGGCCAGCTGTTCCACTGGTTAATTGTCCTCACCAATTAGGAAGTTTCAGATTGCTTCTCTCCTTGATTAGTCTTCATCCGTTGCTTCCTTCAGGTGCTTTGGAGAACAGAACAGAACAGAACCGAGTTGGAAGGGACCTTGGAGGTCATCAAGTCCAACCCCTTGCTCAGGCAGGAAACCCTATACCATTTCAGACAAAGGGCTCTCCAGTCTCTGCTTAAAAGCTTCCAGTGTTGGAGCATTCACTGCTTCTAGTGGCAAGCAGTTCCACTGGTTAATTGTTCTAACTCTCAGGAAGTTTCTCCTTAGTTCTAGGTTGCTTCTCTCCTTGATTAATCTCCATCTGTTGCTTCTTGTCCTGCCTTCAGGTGCTTTGGAGAACAGAACAGAACAGAAACGGGACCTGAATTTCCATTGCCAAGCACGGCCGTGTTAAATGAGTCACACCCAATTCTGCGACATTTTTTATTTTGCCATATTTTGCTATTCTGTATTCTGCTCTTCTGCTGTTTTGCTTTTCTGCTCTTGTGCTCCTCCACTCTTCTGTTCTTCTGCTCTTCTGTTATTCCACTTTTCTGCTCTTCCGCTCTTCCGTTCTTCTGTTATTCTTCTATTCTGCTATTCTGTATTCTGCCATTCTGCTTTTCTGCTCTTCTGCAATTCCACTATTCCGCTCTTCTGCTGTTCTGCTCTTGTGCTCTTATGCTATATCAATATTCCGCTCTTCCCCAGTCCGCTGTTCTGCTGTTCTGCTCTTGTGCTCTTCTGCTTTCTGTACTATTCTTCTGCTATTCCGCTCTTCTGCTGTTCTGCTTTTGTGCTCTTCTGTTCTTCTGCTATTCCGTTCTTCTGCTCTTCTGCTCTTGCGCTCTTCCGTTCTTCTGCTATTCTTCTATTCTGCTATTCTGTATTCTGCCATTCTGCTTTTCTGTTCTTCTGCAATTCCACTATTCCGCTCTTCTGCTCTTGTGTTCTTATGCTATATCAATATTCCGCTCTTCCCCATTCCGCTGTTCTGCTTTTCTGCTCTTGTGCTCTTCTGCTTTCTGTACTATTCTTCTGCTATTCCGCTCTTCTGCTGTTCTGCTTTTGTGCTCTTCTGTTCTTCTGCTATTCCGCTCTTCTGCTGTTCTGCTGTTCTGCTTTTCTGCTCTTCCACTCTTCTGCTGTTCTGCTCTTGCGCTCTTCCGTTCTTCTGCTATTCTTCTATTCTGCTATTCTGTATTCCACTATTCCGCTCTTCTGCTTTTCTGCTGTTCTTTTGCTTTTCTGCTCTTCTGTTATTGTGAGCAATACTGTGCACTTTGACACACACACACAGTGTACACTGTGAGAGACATAAATGCTCAGGGAAGTTTGCTTCTTTTCAACTCGCAAAGCGGTTCCACCCTCTCTCCATTCTAACCTTCGCTGTAGGGAAGTTCTGGTTCTCTGTGAGATCATTAACGAACAGAATAATTGCCCCGCTAGAAATTCACATCTACTGAAAACTAGTCACTGCCAATTAGAAGGATGGCGGAAAATCAGAGGGAGGCTGGTAAAACGGTTAACCTCCAAACAGAACAGAAAACTCTTTCAGCATCTTTCTGGCAGCTGCTCCTTTCTCAGAAATTGATTGGGGGGCCATTGGCTCTGGGTTCAAGCCTTGACTAACAACTGTTTAGCATTTTGGTAGAATAGAATAGAATAGAATAGAATAGAAAATATGGAATCGAATGCAATGAATAGAATAGAATAGAATAGAATAGAATAGAATCAACAGATTGTAGAATAGAATAGAATAGAATAGAATAGAAAATATGGAATCGAATGCAATGAATAGAATAGAATAGAATAGAATAGAATCAACAGATTGTAGAATAGAATAGAATAGAATAGAATAGAACAGAATAGAATAGAATAGAATAGAAAATATGGAATCGAATGCAATGAATAGAATAGAATAGAATAGAATAGAAAATATGGAATCGAATGCAATGAATGGAATAGAATAGAATAGAATCAACAGATTGTAGAATAGAATAGAATAGAATAGAATAGAATAGAATAGAATAGAATAGAATAGAAAATATGGAATGGAATTCAATGAATAGAATAGAATAGAATCAACAAATTGTAGAATAGAATAGAATAGAATAGAATAGAATAGAATAGAATAGAATAGAATAGAATAGAATAGAATAGAATAGAATAGAATAGAATAGATAAGGATGGTGATGGGAATAGAATAGAATAGAATAGAACAGAATAGAATAGAACAGAATAGAATAGAATAGAAAATATGGAGTCGAATGCAATGAATGGAATAGAATAGAATAGAATCAACAAATTGTAGAATAGAATAGAATAGAATAGAATAGAATAGAATAGAATAGAATAGAATAGATAAGGATGGTGATGGGAATAGAATAGAATAGAATAGAATAGAATAGAATAGAAAATATGGAATGGAATTCAATGAATAGAATAGAATAGAATAGAATCAACAAATTGTAGAATAGAATAGAATAGAATAGAATAGAATAGAATAGAATAGAATAGAATAGAATAGAATAGAATAGAATAGAATAGAATAGAATAGATAAGGATGGTGATGGGAATAGAATAGAATAGAATAGAATAGAACAGAACAGAACAGAATAGAATAACAGAGTTGGAAGGGACCTTGGAAGTCTTCTAGTCCAACCCCCTCCTCAGGCAGGAAACCCTACACTGTTTCAGACAAATGGTTGTCCTAGGTGGAAATACCCTTGTTAAAGGCACTGTCAACCCCCCCCCCCCCCGAAAAGCCCATTCAAGCAAAACATCAGAGCCACTACAAACGTCTAATGATTACTTTCATTGAGCAGAATCCAACTGGTAGGGTCAAAGGGAAGCCAGCTCTTAAAAAAATGGTGGGAAGCAGTTACTTATAAGAATGAAATTTTTCCCACCCTCCTCTAACACTACAGGTCACATTGTCCAATACAGCTAGTAATTATTATGAGAACACACTTTAGTTCACCGCAACAATCCTTTCAGCAGCTTTGGGTCTCAGGCTGATAAAGGACACCTGTAGAGTCAAAGCTCTCCTTGAACAATGAGCCCTCTTCAACAAAATGAGCTTCAATGTGGAGAAAAGCAAAGACTTACATTTAGGCAAGAAAAACCAAAGGCACAAATACAGATTGGGCGAGGCCTGGCTCAAAAACAGCAATTGAGAGGGACCTTGGAGTCCTAGTGGACGATCACTTGACCATGAGCCAGCCGTGTGCAGCAGCAGCCAAAAAGGCTAACACAGTCCTGGGTATAAACAGAGGCATAGAATCAAGATCACGCAAACTATTAGTACCGCTTTATAAAACCCTAGTGAGATGCTGTCTGTTTCTAATGTAAAATTATTTAAAAATAATTATGAAAGGTTGTGGGTCAGGGTACAGAAAGACTTGAAGAACTGGGAAAAGCTGCAATTATCCCTCATGGGAAGAATTGCAGTGATAAAAATGAATATTCTACCCAAGTTTCTTTTTTTGTTTCAAATGTTACCAATTTTGAAAAATGAGATTAATTTAAATGAGTGGCAGAAGGGTCTCAATAAATTTATTTGGGCAGGGAAAAAACCAAGGGTTAAGTTCAAAATTATGCAAGACTTCCGTGAGAGGGGTGGACTCAAGGTACCAAATTTGAAATTATATTATGATGCGGTGGTTTTAACATTAATTAGTGACTGGGTAAATTTGACAAACTTTGAGATACTTTATTTAGAGGGATGGGATTTACTTTATGGGTGGCATGCCTATTTAATATTTAATAAAAAAATAGATTGGGCTTTTAAATCTCATATTTTAAGAATTTCTTTACTTAGGATCTGGAGAAAATATTATAAAAGTGATTTTAAAGTACCATTATGGGCTATACCTTGGCATGCGATAGAAGGAATAAAAAGAGGGGTTAAAATGGATATGGTGTCTTATAGACAGTTACTTAAATGGGATGGACAAAACTGGCAATTAAAATCACGGGAAGAATTAGCACAAGAAAATTTTACTTATTCTTGTTTCCAATATAGGCAACTACTAGATAGATGGAAGATGGATTGTAAGGTGGGTTTTCTTAGAGAAGATGAAAATCTTATTAAGCAACTGAAGGATCAAAGACAAACCCACATTAAGAGAATTTATGGGTTTTTAGTTGAATTGGACTCAGAAACGGAACTAATTAAAGATTGTATGATTAGATGGGCGCAGAACTTTGGTGAGCCAGTTTCATTGGACACCTGGGAAACTATTTGGGTGAGAAATGTCAAATTTACTCAAGCACAGAATTAAGGGAGAATTTTTATAAAATGTTTTATAGATGGCACCTTGATCCACAAAAAATGTCTTACATGTACCCTGACGTGCAACCTAAATGTTGGAGATGTGGTTATAAGGAGGCTTCCTATTATCATATTTGGTGGTCATGCAGAGAGATAAAAGCATTTTGGATCAAAATATGGTGGAATATCCAGAGAATTTTTAGAAGGAGGGTAAAATTTACTCCGCAATTATTTTTGTTAGGTATTGTTACAGATTGTGATACAAAGGAGGTTGTATTGATGTTAAATTTGATCACAGCCGCGAGGCTGTTAGTTGGACAATATTGGAAGAAGGAATCTTTGCCTACATTGCAGGAATGGTTTTTTAAAGTAGCTTATCTGGCGGAAATGGCAAAGATTTCGGCTTTCTTAAAGCAACAAACGCAAGAGAAGTTTTTTGCTATCTGGGACAAATGGATAAAATTTATACAATTTAGATTGGGTATACAAAAATATCATATAGCTTTTTCATAAGTTTTATTTTTATATATATTATAGATATCTTTTTTATATATATAAATATAAAGTTTTTAATTTAATTTTTATTTTTTTTTTATTTCTTAAGCCTATATTCTGCTCTGGGAAGCTCAGGGGGGGGGAAGGGAGGGTTTTTGGGGGGGGTGTGGGGTGGGGTTTTTTTTTTTTTTATATGTATTGTTTAATTTTTTTTTCTTTTGTATATGTTGTTTTTTGTTCTGTATTGTTCTTGTTTTTCTTGTAAAATTTATAAAATTTTTAATAAAAAAAAAAAAAAAAAAACCCTAGTGAGACCACACCTGGAACACTGCAGCCAATTTTGATCACCCTATCACAAAAAAGACGTTGAGAGTTTGGAAAAAGTTCAGAGAAGAGCAACTAAGAGGATCCAAGGCCTGGATACCAAAACATACGAAGAATGGCTGTGGGATTTGGGTCTGGCTAGTCCAGGGGTAGGCAACCCAAAACACTCAAAGAGCCACTTGGACCGGTTTCCCACCAAAAACAAAACACCGGGAGCCGCAAAACCGTTTTGATATCTAAAATGAAGATAACACTGCATATATCCTTTTTGCCTTTATTATAGGTGTGTGTGTGTGTGTGTGTGTGTGTGTGTGTGTGTGTGTGTATGTGTATATATATGTACACATTAAAAATAAAAGTAAAAATATGACTCTTGGGAATATCCATACTATTAAAACAATGATCACCAAGAGAATGCTTTAAGAGAATAAAATTACATACACACAAAGGTAAAAAAAGGATATATGCAGTGTTATCTTCATTTTAGGTGTCAAAAGGGTCTCTCTCTCTGTGTCTCTCTCTCTCCCTCCCTCTCTGCCCTTGGTCTGCCACTCCTCTTCCCCCACTCTCTCTCTCTCTCTCTCCCCTCCCTCTCTCTCTCTCTTTCTCTCTCTCTCTTTCTCCCCCCCCCCCTCCTATCTGCTGCTCACCTGGCAAGCTTCAAGCTGTTGTCCAACAAGATCAGGGGTAGGCAACCTCATCTCTTTTATGACTCATGGACTTCAACTCCCAGAATTCCTGAGTCAGCCTAGCTGGGCTAGCTAGCTCTCTCCTGCCCTTCCTGCTTCCTGCAGAGACGCAGCAAAGGGAGGAGCTCCACCCAGTAAGCTTTTCAGCTCCTCGGAGAAGCTGTGAGTGCACTCTCTTTTACACATACACACACACACACACACACAAAACACACACAGACACAGAGAGAGAGAGGGGGGGGGGCAGGGAAGCGCAATCGCCTCTCTCTGTCTCTTTCTCTCTCTGCAAAGGCAGAGGAGGCTGGGAGCCACAATGGAAGACTCAAAGAGCCGCATGCGGCTCCGGAGCCGCAGGTTGCCGACCTGTGGGCTAGTCTAAAGAAAAGAAGAAATAGGGGAGACATGATAGCAGTGTTCTGGTATCTGAGGGGCTGCCACAAAGAAGAGTGAGTCACGTTATTCACCAAAGCACCAGAGGGAAGAATGAGAAACAATGGTTGGAAACTAACCAAGGAGAGAAGCAACCTGGAATTAAGGAGAAACTTCCTGACAGTGAGGACAATCGACCAGTGGAACAGCTTGCCTCCAGAAATCGTGGGCGCTCCATCACTGGAGATTTTTAAGAAGAGGCTAGACAGTCACTTGTCTGAGTTTGGCATAGGACTATACTATACCTGTACATTTGGTTTTTCTTGCCTAAATGTAGGAAACATTTATTCCCCACTCATGAAGGAATGCAATTATATAGCCTTATCTTTCATCATGCAAACTCAGAGTTGTAATGGGAAGAGGAGTGAGGGAGTGTGTGTGTGTGTGGAAATCTGCCAAGTGTAGAATAAAATTCAATTTGCACCTGAGATTACAGGAGGAGGGCCTCCTTCCTCGATTTTGTAACTTTGAAATCCAAAAATGTAAATGCCAAATCGTGAATCTGTCCTTTCCTTCAGGTGTGACTAATGACGAGCTTCCTAATGTAAGGGAGAAAGTTAGATTAATTTGGTCAGCAGCCTACGGAACAGCCTCAGCTGTCTGCCGTGTAGTGGGGATCATATGATATTTTAATTGGCCTTCTTGTTATCTGGTGCAAGAACTTTTCATTATACTAAAGAGCAGGTTTATTTCTGTTTCTGTTTCATTTCTAGACGGTTTGTCTGCGGGATGACTGTAGGCAACTTCACTAAGTTAAAATTAACAATTATATATATGTGTAGGTCTTTGGTTATTCGGGTTTTCTCCCGCGTCAAATTGGAAGTGTCTTGGCAACGTTTTGACAAAGTCTCATTCGTCATCTTCAGGCTGGTGTTTTTAGCTTCGTGCTTCTAGAAGCATGAAGCCGAAAACACCAGCCTGAAGATGACGAATAACCAAAACCCGAATAACCAAAGACTTACATACAAACACTCGCAAAAACCTCAGAAAGCAAATATATATATATATATATATATATATATATATATATATATATATATATATATATATATATATAGGTCTTTGGTTGTTCGGGTTTTCTCCCGTGTAAAATTGGAAGTGTCTTGGTGACGTTTCGACGAAGTCCCATTCGTCATCTTCAGGCTGGTGTTTTCGGCTTCGTGCTTCTAGGAGCAATTGCTCCTAGATTGCTCCTAGAAGCACGAAGCCGAAAACACTAGCCTGAAGATGACGAATGAGACTTCGTCGAAATGTCGCCAAGACACTTCCAATTTGACGTGGGAGAAAACCTGAATAACCAAAGACCTACATACAAACACCCGCAAAAACCTCAGAAAACATATATATATATGTGTATGTGTATATTAGTGATGAATTGGAAATTTTATTCATGCCATAAGTTGTTTTTTTTTCTTAAGCCTCAACACAGTTTTTAACCACAATTGATAGAATTGATTTCTGCAACCTGGTACAGGACGGGACTTAAATTCCCATAATTCCACAGCCAGAGCGCCTAGTTGGATATTTATTAGATTTTGATCCCTACTTTAATGCTTATAAGTAGCTCAGGGTGGTGAACATATCTAATACTTCCTTCTCCTCCTCTTTTCCACCTCTCCCTGTGAGGTGGGCTGGGTTGAATGAGTGACTGGCCCAAATCACCCAGCCACCTTTTGTGCTGAAGGCAAGATTAGAACTCGCCATCTCCTGTTAATTGATCCAAAGTCACCCAGCCGGCTTTTGTGCTTAAAGCGGGACTAGAATTTACCATCTGCTGGTGATTGGCCCAAAGCCACCCAGCCAACTTTTGTATCAAAGGTGAAACTAGAACTCACTGTCTCCTGGTGAAGGTCACACAGCCGACTTTCATGCCTAGGGCAGGACTAGAATTCACGTCCCCTAGGATTGGCCCAAAGCCATCCAGCCACTTTTCATGCCTAAGGCAGGACTAGAATCCATCATCTCCTGGTGATTGGCCCAGAGTTACCCAGCTCGCTTGAGAACCTAAGGCAGGACTAGAACTCACCATCTCCTGGTTTGTCTGGGAAATTCTGGGAGTTAAAGTCCACCCGTCTTAAAGCTTGCCAAGCTTGAGGGATAACAGGGCAAGTTCCCTTTTAAATCCCAGAGAGAGCAAGAAACAGCAAAAATGATCCCTTCTCATCCCATTATAGTAGCTCAATCTTGGAACTTTTAAGACATATAAATATATATATATTTAAATTAACAAGCAAACCAACAAACTATTGGAAATTATTCCGTTCCCTGTTTCCCTTGTGCCTCTCAGTCGATTATGTTTGCTTTTATATAGCTCATTCTGCTGAATTTGTTTCTTGGACAGATATATATATATATATATATATAGTAATAGTAATAGTAGTAAAGTTGGAAGGGACCTGAGAGGTCATCTAGTCCAACCCCCTGCTCGGGCAGGAAACCCTACACCATTTCGGACCAGTGGCTGTCCAGTCTCTTCTTAAAAACTTCCAGTGTTGGAGCATTTACTGCTTCTGGAGGCAAGCTGTTCCACTGATTAATTGTTCTCACTGTTCCCCAAGTCATATCTTGCTGCCATATTTACATATTTTAGTTTTTCTAGGTTGAACCGCGCATGAATAATTCACAACTTGTTGTACAAATTGACTCTGGAAGGAAGGATTCTGGCTGGATGGATGATACCTGTCTTCTGTTTTTTCTATACAGCAGGCTTTCCCAACCTTGAAGATGAGTGGACTTCAGCTCCCAGAATTCCTCAGTCAAAGAACGCTGGCTGGGAAACCCTGGGAGTTCTGAAGCCCAGAGAACTTAAAATGGCTAAAATTGAAAAAACAAAAAAAACAAACGCTGTTCTGGAGATTCAGAGAACTATAAAGCTGGAAGGAATTACAGAAATGGTGTAGGCCGGGGGTAGGCAACCTTGGCTTTTTTATGACTTGTGGACTTCAACTCCCAGAATTCCTGAGCCAACATGGCTCAGCTTGGAAACATCTCCTCCTCCTCCTCCTTCTCCTCCCCCTCCTCCTCGTCCTCCTTCTCTTCTTCTTCTTCTTCTTCTCTTTCTCCTCCTCCTCCTCCCCCTCCTCCCCCTCCTCCTTCTCTTCTTCTTCTTCTTCTTCTTCTTCTTCTTCTTCTTCTTCTTCTTCTTCTTCTTCTTCTTCTCCTCCTCCTCCTCCTCCTCCTCCTCTTCCTCCTCCTCCTCCTCCCTACTGAAGGCTCTGGGGCTTTGTAACCCGCCGATAAACAAACACCCCGAGGCATTTTGCATTTAGATGCTCATAAATTAGTTTCTGCCTTGCTTCCTCCCATTCCACGGATATGTACAATTTCAACACGCTACAGTGTGCAGGCTACGAACGGCTCCCGTGTCGCCAGCTTCTCTGTAACACGACAATCCAGATGCTGCAACCCAGAACAATCACTTCAGCAGCAGTCAAAAGTTATCCAATTTCAAACCCCAGTAGCGAGCATCCATTCCCAGCCTGCCTCCTTATAAACTGAGCTACCCAATCCGTGGCCGAGTGTTTTTTTCTTCCCTGGCAGAGAGCCAGTGTGCAACTAAGTTCATTTCAGGAGATGATGTGAGAGAGGAAAAAAAATACAAATAATAATAATAATAACAACAACAACAACAAATTCGCTATTAGTCAATTGCAAAAGGCGGCCTTACTAGGAACTGCTTCCATCCTGCGACGAGATCTGTAATTCCATCAAACATCCACATCTGCCTATCCCAGGTCCTTGGTAAGGACTCGATAGGTAGATAAAATGCCAAATCAACATCTGGCTGACTGTGCGATGATCCATAATAATAATAATAATGACAAAGTAGCAACTATGGTGCACTGGAAGATCTGCAAGAAATATTATTTGCCTGTAAGCAAGAACTGGTAGGATCATAAAATAGAGAAAGTCATAGAAAAAGGTAAAGTTAAACTGCTCTGGGACTTCAGAATTCAAACAGACAAGCACCTGCAACATAACACCCCGGACTTAACAATTGTCGATAAGAAAGACAAAAAGTCTGGATAGTGGACGTGGCAGTGCCTGGAGATAGCAGAATAGAAGAGAAAGAACTGGAGAAGATAACAAAATACAAAGACCTACAAATAGAAATAGAAAGACTGTGGCAAAAGCAAGCAAGGGTAGTACCAATAGTCATAGGCACCTTGGGTGCAATCCCAAAACAGTTGGAGCACCACTTGAACACCATAGGCCAGTGATGATGAACCTTTTAGAGACCGAGTGCCCAATCTGCAACCCAAAACCCACTTATGCATTGTCGAGTGCCAGGTGGGTGTGGCCCATTGGCTGGGTGTGGCCAATTGAATGGGTGTGGCCAGTTGGGTAGGCGTGGCTGCGGTGGTAATGGCAAACTGGGTGGGACTAAAAAGTTCAATCAATCAATTTCAACTTTGCAAGATCTTTTTTTTTCCCACAAGAAGTTGAAATTGACTGATTGAACCTTTTTTTTTTTGCACATGGCGGTGGAGGCTTAAAGTGAAAAGGTTTTATAAAACCCAGCTGAAGGCCTAGGACTGGGGCGATGGCGCGCGTGCCCACAGAGAGGGCTCTGAATGCCGCCTGTGGCACCTGTGCCATAGGTTCGCCACCACTGCCATAGGCATTGACAAATTCGCCATCAGTCAGTTGCAGAAGGTGGCCTTACTAGGAACTGCTTCCATCCTGCGACGAGATCTGTAATACCATCAAACATCCACATCTGCCCATCCCAGGTCCTCGGGAAGGACTCGATAGGTAGTCAAAAATGCCAAATCCAGTCTGAAACATCTGGCTGACTGTGTGAATAATAATAATAATAATAATAATAATAATAATAATAATAATAATAATAATAATAGAATAGAATAGACTAGAATAGAATAGAATAGAATGCACTAGACAGAACAGAATAGAATAGAAATATAGAATAGAATAGAATAGAATAGAATAGAATAGAAAAGAAAAGAATAGAATAAACAGATTGTAGAATAGAATAGAATAGAATAGAATAAACAGATTGTAGAATAGAATAGAATTAACAGATTATAGAATAGAATAGAATAGAATGCAGTAGACAGAACAGAACAGAACAGAATAGAAATATAGAATAGAATAGAATAGAATAGAATAGAATAGAATAGAATAGAATAAAATAGAATGCAACTCTGCCAATAAAACAAGTTGGAAGATCTACTCTACCTCCATTTCCCAAACCTGGAGATCAAACTTAAAAGCTGGGGACCCCCACAAAGTTTCTGGGCGATAGTGTAGAAAGAGTAGGCCATCACCTTCCTCCAGCATAATTGTATTCTTCCCAGTTCCGTTCTCCATCCCTGGCATTTCCTGGTGGTCTCCTATCCAAGTGATCCTGGCAGTTGACCTCGCTTGGTTTTTTTGGATGGTTCTACCAAAGCTTGGGGAGATGCTGCCCCCTGCTGGGAAAAAAGCTGGAGGACTCAAAGAAGCTGGTATTTAAAAAGTGAAGTGGATGCCGAATTGAACTTACAAATCAGCAATCAGTTGTGGATCCCAGGTAGTCCTCGGTTTACGACCACAATTCAATCACAAAATTTCCAGGGCTAAACCAGACAGACGTTAAGTGAGCGTTGCCCCATTTTACGACCTTTCTTGCCGCAGTTCTTAAGTGAATCACTGCGGTTGTTAAGTTAGTAACACGGTTGTTTGGGAAATCTGACTTTGCTTGTCAGACGGCGCAAAAGGAGATCACGTGATCCCTGGGACGCTGCGACCGTCATAAATATGAGTCGGTTGCCAAGCGCCTGAATGTTGATCAGGTGACCGGAGGGAGGCTGCAATGGTGATTAAGTGTGACCATTTTTCACACTTACGACGGCTGCTGCATCCCCACGCTCACGTGATCAAAACTGGGACACTTGGAAACTGGCTTGTACTTACGACGGTTGCAATGTTCCCAGTGTCACGTGATCCCCTCTGACAAGCAAAGTCAATGGGGGAAGCCCAGATTCACTTAACAACCGTGTGACCAACTTAACGACTGTGGTGATACGCTTAAAAACTGGCAAGAAAGGTCGTAAAATGGAACAAAACTCATTTCACGAGTGTCTCGCTTAGCGACGGAAATTTTGGGCTAAACTGCGGCCGTTAAGTCGAGGCCTTCCTGTAGCTAATTTTTCTCGTCTGTTTCATTTTATTTCTCCAATGCCTTCAAAAAGATAATAAAATGGGAGAAAGCTGGTTTATATACCAGAGAGGCCTGAAACTAAACATCGGGACGTAAATATGCCACACTGCAATAACTAGATCATATCTAGGTCTGTTTTTAATCATAACAATCAGCTTAAAGGAGTCACAAAAACTCATATATATAAGCATGAAGCTTTTGCTTCGATGCGATTTGATGGCAACTAGATATAACTCCCCCCCTCATTTCAGTTACTTCCAAAGAAAGGTTGCTATGAAACCAGGGATGATAAGAAGATGGAATTATGGGCTGGCAGCCTAGGGCAGGGGTAGGTAACCTTGGCTCTTTTATGACTCGTGGACTTCAACTCCCAGAATTCCTGAGCCAGCCATGCTGAGGGGAAAGGGAGAGGTTTCCAAACTGAGCCATGCTGGCTGAGGAATTCTGGGAGTTGAAGTCCACGAGTCATGAGGGGACCATAGTTCCCCCATGCTGGCTCAGGAATTCTGGGAGTTGAAGTCCATGAGTCCTAAAAGGGCCAAGGTTGTCTACCCCTGGCCTAGGGAATAACTGTCAATCTCTCCAGACAGTCTCTTTAGGTAGTCCTCAACTTACGACCATTTGCTTAATGGCCGCTTGAATTTACAATGTGACCCATGGCCAGATCCACTAGACAACTGTGTCATTTACTTAAGAATTCCAGTGATTCACTTAGCAACCCTGGGAAGAAAGCTTGTAAGAATGGGGCAAAACTCACATAATAACTCTCTTGCTTAGCAGTGAAAATTTGGGGCTCAAATGGTTCCTTAGGTAGTCTGGTCCTGTGCACAATATCAGCAGGAGAGACCTTCAAGTTTCTAAGTTCTAAGACCTTCAAATTTCTAAGTTCTAAGACCTTCAAGTTTCTAAGTTCTAAGACCTACAAGTTTCTAAGTTATAATAATAATAGTAAAGTTGGAAGGGACCTTGGAGGTCATCTAGTCCAATCCCCTGCTCAGGCAGGAAACCCTACACCATTTCGAACAAATGGCTGTCCAGTCTCTTCTTAAAAACTTCCAGTGTTGGAGCATTTACTGCTTCTGGAGGCAGGTTGTTCCACAGGTTAATTGTTCTCACTGTCAGGAAGTTTCTCCTTAGTTCTAGGTTGCTTCTCTCCTTGATTAGTTCTAAGACCTTCAGGTTTTTAAGTTCTAAGACCTTCAAGTTTCTAAGTTCTAAGATGTTCAGGTTTCTAAGTTTTAAGACCTTCAAGTTTCTAAGTTCTAAGACCTTCAAATTTCTAAGTTCTAAGACCTACAAGTTTCTAAGTTCTAAGACCTTCAAGTTTCTAAGTTCTAAGACCTTCAAGTTTCTAGGTTCTAAGACCTTCAGGTTTCTAAGTTCTAAGACTGACATGTTTCTAAGTTCTAAGACCTTCAAGTTTCTAAGTTCTAAGACCTACAAGTTTCTAAGTTCTAAGACCTTCAGGTTTTTAAGTTCTAAGACCTTCAAGTTTCTAAGTTCTAAGACCTTCAAGTTTCTAACCTCTACTAAGTCCCAGGACTTGAAATGGACACCTAAGATTAGAACCACCATTAAAAAGGCACAACAAAGAATGTTCTCTCCTGCATCAACCTAAGGAAGCTCAGACTGCCCCAGAAGCTGCTGATCTGGTTCGACAGAGGAATTATGGAGTCCGTCATTTGTACCTCAGTAACTGTCTGGTTTGGCACAGCCACCAAACAGGACAGGTGCAGACATCAACAGATAGCTGGGGCTGCAGAAAAAACAATGGCAACTAGCCTGCCTTCCATTGAGGATCTGTATGAGCCAGGAAGAGGGCTGGGAAAATATCTATAGACCCCTCCCATCCTGGACATAAACTGCTTACAACTCCCCCCTCAGGACAGAGCTATAGGGCATTGCTTGCCAAAACAACTAGACCTATAAATTCTCCCCCACCCCACCCACCCACCCCGTGCTATCACTCTGCTGAACACTTAATTCCCTCTGTCTGATTCCTCATCTTTCCTACTATCTTCTCCTATTGGTTTCTTATGATTTATCACTTGTTGTTGGTATCTTATATCCTACTACTTGCTGTTTATATGTACACTGGGAGCTTCTGCACCAGAGACAAATTACTTGTGTGTCCAATTGCACTTGGGCTATAAAGAATTCTATTCTATTCTGTTCTGTTCTCTTCTGTTCTGTTAGTCTATTCTGTAATTCTATTCTATAATTCTATTCCGTAATTTCTATTCTATTCTATTCTATTCTATTCTATTCTATTCTATTCTACAATCTGTTTATTCTATTCTGTTTTCTATTCTATTCTATTCTATTTTCTTTTCTTTTCTATTCTATTCTGTTCTAATCTAGTCTAGTCTATAATCTGTTTATTCTATTCTATTTTCTATTCTATTTTCTATTCTATTCTATTTTTTATTCTATTCTGTTCTATTTTCTATTCTATTCTATTTTCTATTCTATTCTGTTCTAATCTATAGTCTAGTCTAGTCTACATTCTATTCTATTCTATTCTATTCTATTCTATTCTATTCTATTCTATTCTACAATCTGTTTATTCTATTCTGTTTTCTATTCTATTTTTTATTCTATTCTATTTTCTATTCTATTCTGTAGTCTAGTCTACAATCTGTTTATTCTATTCGATTTTCTATTCTATTCTATTCTATTCTATTCTATTCTATTCTATTCTATTCTATTCTATTCTATTCTATTCTACTCTATTCTATTCTATTCTTGATAACCAATATCTTGATTGGACCTGAACAAAATGGAAGAAAAAAAAATCAGAATATGCATTTTTTAAAAACATTTTTTTTCTCAACTTGGCTCTTGAATTTTCCTTCGTAAAGCAAAGTTATCAACATAAACACTTTTTAAGAACCTTATGAACCTCTTTTAGACTTGTCCAGAAAATAGAGTCACGCTATTTATGGCAATCCCTCCCTCCAGCCATAGGCACTACGCTGGAGATGTGTTGACAGGTGTGAGGAAAACTCCAGGCCAAGTGATGTTTACTCCTCCTGTTCCTACTTGGATGTTAGCTTTTTGGATTTGATCCCGAACTCTTCGCCGAGACCGTCCCCCTGATCCTTGAAATTTGGACTCCACACCCTTTGCACAACTTGGGATGAAACCCGTGGGTCAAACGAAAAAGCATCAGCAATCAAAAACCAGGAATTCAAGAGCTACGGTTAGCCTAGCAATCCAATCCCAGAGATTGAACTAGTGCAGTGGTTCTCAAGCTTTTTAATGCCGCGACCCCCAACTGGTCGTAAGTCGAGGACTACTCAACCGGTCGTAAGTCGAGGACTACTCAACTGGTGCAGCACCGTTTGCAGAAGGGGACTTTTGGCGGGCTCAGCAGGGCAGAGACAGCCTGGATAATTCCTATTGGCTTTTGAAAGCCAATAGAATTAGACTCTATTCAAGAGAGTCTATTCGATTGGCTTTCAAAAGCCAATAGAATAAAAGGGAGTCGCACAGCTAAGGAAAAGGGGGAAAAAAATGGCGGACTGCATTGTTTGGCGACCCCCGTGAAATGGTCGTTCGACCCCAAATGGGGTCCCGACCCACAGGTTGAGAACCGCTGGTCTAGTGTAATGAAAAGAAGACCCAGGGGTGACATGATAGCAGTCTCCCAGTATTTGAGGGGCTGCCACGAAGACGAGGGGGGTGGGTCAAGGTATTCTCCAAAGCCCCTGAAGGCAGGACAAGAAGTAGTGGATGGAAGCTTATCAAAACCAGACCCAACCTAGAACTAAGGAGAAAGTTCCTCAGTGAGAACAATTAACCGGTGGAACAGCTTGCCTCCAGAAGTTGTGGGTGCTCCATCACTGGAGGTTTTAAAGAAGAGACTGAACACCCCATTTGTCTGGGATGGTAATAATAATAATAATAGTAATAATAGTAGTAAAGTTGGAAGGGACCTTGGAGGACATCTAGTCCAACCCCCTGCTCAGGCAGGAAACCCTACACCATTTCGGACAAATGGCTGTCCAGTCTCTTCTTAAAAACTTCCAGTGTTGGAGTCAGATGGATCAGGGGACCTTGAGGATGCTGTGACAGTCGTGTGAGGACCAGTTGTTAGTCACTCTTTCCCCATAAGCAAAGTAGGAAGTGAGCCTGCAATGATAAGATATGGCGACTGTATAATAATAATAATAATAATAATAATAATAATAATAATAATAATAATAATGTACAGCACAGCTGCAGTTATAACAGAATACCTGGGATGCAAAATCAACAAAGAAGAAAAACAAACAAACAGTGCACCAGAAAAATGGAAGGTTAGACTAGAAAATAAGATCAGCAAGTTAAGATCACATGCAAGCAAGCTAGAACAGATGAAAGAAAAGAAGCTGAAGAACAAGAAGACCAAAGAATACCTAATCAAGAAATACCACTTAGAAACAAGGAAGATCAAGGAAGCACTGGAAATAATAAAGCAACAAATAACAGCTATAGCCAGGAAAATCAGTAGATATGAAGCTCGAATTGCAAACTATAGGCAGAACCTCCAATTTCAATCCAATCAGAAACGTTTCTACCAATCCATCAATGGAGAAACTGCAAGGAATCAGTCAGTACCTGACAAGGAAGAAACAGTGCAGTTCTGGAAGCAGATATGGGATAACCCAAAGAAATACAACAAGGATGCGGCTTGGTTAAAAGAGGTGGATGCAAATAAAACAGAAGTTGAAATGAAAGAACTAGTAATAACAACAAAAATGGTAGAAAAAAGAGCAAAGAAAATCAAAAATTGGTCAGCACCAGGTGAAGATGAACTGCATGGGTTTTGGTTGAAACATCTAACTGTTATACACCCACTCATTGCCAAACAGTTCAACAATATACTACAAGGAGGAGAAATTGAAAAGTGGCTAACAACTGGGAAAACCTACCTAATAATGAAAAATCCAGCAAAAGGGGCAACACCAGGTAACTACAGGCCAATTACCTGCTTACCAACAACTTTCAAATTACTAACTGGTGTAGTAGCTGATGCAGTGCAACAGCATCTAGTTGAAAACAATCTCTTTCCACCTGAGCAGAAAGGAAACCGCCCCAATAGCAGAGGAACAAAAGATCAACTCCTAATAGACAAAATGATCTTGGAAAACTGCAAGAGAAGGAAGACCAACCTGAATGTGGCATGGATTGACTACAAAAAGGCATTTGACTCTCTGCCACATGATTGGATAATAAAGTGCCTAGAAATAACAGGAGTCAGTAGAAACATCAGAAAATTTGTGCAAAGATCGATGGCACAATGGAAGACACAGTTGCAGATCAATGGTGAGAGGCTGGGAGAGGTTAATATCAAGAGAGGAATATTTCAAGGAGATTCATTATCACCATTACTATTTGTTATTGCACTGTTTCCTCTGTCAACAATACTGAATAACTCAGGACATGGCTATCAAACATCAAAAACATCTGCCAGACTATCCCACCTCCTTTATATGGATGATCTGAAGCTGTATGGAAAAACATCATCTGAAATAGAATCGCTGCTCAACACTGTCCGTATATATAGCCAAGATATTGTAATGGAGTTTGGCTTGGACAAATGTGCCACACTTACTATCAAACAAGGAAAAATAATGAAAACTGAAGGAATCAAGATGCCCCACGAAAATAACATTAAGAGTCTGGATGAGGAAGAGTACTACAAATACTTGGGTATCCTTCAAGCTGACAACATCAAGCACACTGAAGTCAAGAAAAAGATTAGAGGTGAATACATCAAGAGAGTGAAGAAGATCTTAAAGTCCAAACTCAATGGAGGAAATACCATAAAGGCAATCAACACCTGGGCAATCCCAGTCATTAGGTACACAGCTGGAATAGTGGACTGGACTCAAGCAGAACTAAAAGCAATGGATAGGCAGACCAGAAAAATAATGACAATGAATCATGCCCTTCATCCACGCAGTGACATTGATAGACTTTATCTACCAAGGCAAATAGGTGGGCGTGGAATGCTACAAGTACATCAGATGGTTGAAGAAGAAAAAATGGCTTTGGAAGAATATCTGAAGAACAATGATGAAGATGCACTGAAATTAGTATATCAGGAAGGCTTACTAACTACTGGAGAGACCAAACTGGCCTACAAGAAAGACCAAATGAAGAACAGAATAGAGGCATGGGAAGACAAAGCACTACATGGGCAATACATGAAAAAAATAGCTGGGAAAGCAGATAATAATAAACCTGGCAATGGCTAAGAGCAGGAAAATTGAAGAAAGAGACCGAGGGACTAATTCTGGCTGCACAAGACCAAGCCTTAAGGACAAATGCATACAAAGTCAAAATTGAGAAGACAGCAACAGACAGTAAGTGCCGCCTATGCAAAGAAGCTGAAGAAACAGTGGACCACTTGGTAAGCTGTTGCAAGAAGATTGCACAAACTGATTACAAGCAGCGGCATGACAAAGTAGCAACAATGGTGCATTGGAAGATCTGCAAAAAATATCATTTGCCTGTAAGCAAAAACTGGTGGGATCATAAAATAGAGAAAGTCATAGAAAATGATAAAATTAAACTGCTCTGGGACTTCAGAATTCAAACAGACAAGCACCTGCAACATAACACCCCAGACTTAACAATTGTCGATAAGAAAGACAAAAAAGTCTGGATAGTGGACGTGGCAGTGCCTGGAGATAGCAGAATAGAAGAGAAAGAACTGGAGAAGATAACAAAATACAAAGACCTACAAATAGAAATAGAAAGACTGTGGCAAAAGCAAGCAAGGGTAGTACCAATAGTCATAGGCTCCTTGGGTGCAATCCCAAAACAACTGGAGCACCACTTGAACACCATTGGCATTGACAAATTCGCTATTAGTCAATTGCAAAAGGCGGCCTTATTAGGAACTGCTTCCATCCTGCGACGATACCTGTAATACCATCAAACATCCACATCTGCCTATCCCAGGTCCTGGGTAAGGACTCGATAGGTAGACAAAATGCCAAATCCAGTCTGAACATCTGGCTGACTGTGCGATGATCGATAATAATAATAATAGTAAAGTTGGAAGGGACCTTGGAGGTCATCTAGTCCAGCCCCTTGCTCCAGCAGGAAATCCTATACCATTTTGGACAAATGGCTGTCCAGTCTCTTCTTAAAAACTTCCAGTGTTGGAGCATTCACTGCTTCTGGAGGCAGGTTGTTCCACTGGTTAATCGTTCTCACTGTCAGGAAGTTTCTCCTTAGTTCTAGGTTGCTTCTCTCCTTGATGAGTTTCCATCCGTTGCTTCTTGTCCTGCCTTCAGGCGCTTTATAGAATAGCTTGACTCCCTCTTCTTTGGGGCAGCCCCTGAGATACTGGAAACACTGCTATCATGTCCCCCCTCGTCCTTCTCTTCATTAAACTAGACATACCCAATTCCAGCAACCGTTCCTTATATATTTTAGCCTTCAGTCTCCTAATCATCTTTGTTGCTCTTCTCTGCACCCTTTGTAGAGTCTCAACATCTTTTTTACATTATGGTGACCAAAACTGGATGCAGTATTCCAAGTGTGGCCTTACCAAGGCATTGTGGAGGTCTCCTGGTTGAGCATGGGTGGGGGGTGGACTAGAAGATCTCCAAAGTCCCTTGGTGTTCTCCAAAGCACCTGAAGGCAGGACAAAAAGCAATGGATGGAAAGTAATCAAGGAGAGAAGCAACCTAGAACTAAGGAGAAATTTCCTGACAGTCGGAAGAATTAACCAGTGGAACTATCTGCCTCCAGAAGTTGTGAATGCTCCAACACTGGAGTTTTTAAGAAGAGACTGGACAGCCATTTGTCTGAAATCATATAGAGTTTCCTGCCTGAGCAGGGGTTGGACTAGATGACCTCCAAGATCCCTTCCAACTCTCTTATTCTGTTCTGTTCTGTTCTGAACTGGTTCCCCCATCTTCTGTAT